>NC_089191.1:1977739-2145239 GCF_947507565.1 Oscarella lobularis | reverse complement strand
CGTCTGCTTCTTCTTCGTCTTCGTCCCCTTCAAGTCAGCATCATCTATTCAAAAAAGCCAGCAAGTGAAAATGGAAGCACTACATACAGATACCTTAATCTTCGTCCCTCACTTACGTCAACGTCGTCCTCTTGCCTTCCCGTCTTGCATCCGCCCTAAATCTAAAAAAAAGAAAGCAAAAGAAAACGCAAGGAAAATATACAGGTACCACATAAGACGTCTTCAATGGGCGTAGCACAATCCCGTCCGCACCTAGGCCCCCTAAAGAGAGAAGAAGTACGCAAAAAAGACATCGATTAATACAGAAACCTTTATTTGAATGTCGTCTTCCGTTGAGGCGACGATCTTCATCAGGACGCCTGCAAGAAAAATAAAATTAGTAAAATGAATAAAAAATTCTATTTAAATTATCTATCTAATTAATTAATTAAATTAATTAATTACCTAATTAATTACCCTATTTAATAATCCTCTACCCTAACTGCCTCTCATTTCTCTATAGATGCCTAAAGTAAGATGATTGACGAGGTGAAGATTAGGTGAAGTTGAAGTGTAAGAAGATGACGTGTAAATGATGAAGAAAAATGAAGTGAAAATACACGAAGAACCTACAATGAAATAAAAGATTAATAACAAATTAATTATAGAATGACAAGTACGTAGGTACACCTATATCAAACAAGTCTAAAAAATGCCAATAAATAAATATAAACGAGCCATACCACCGGCGTTTGACCACGCCCAGCATTGAAGAAATTCGCACCATTAATTAATTAATTACGTGAAGAACCTAGGTTGAAATAAAAGATTGATTAAACAAAAACAGGTACCTAAGTACACCTAAATAAAACGAAGTCTTTTAAGAAAAATGGCAATAAATAAATAAAAAGAGTCATACCACCAGCGTTTGACAATGCCCAGCATTGAAAAATTGGACCGTTCACGATTAAAAATCTATACCTAAAGAAACAAACGTTAGGATCGAGAAAAATTAACTTCGCCTCATCTTTTGAATGTTCCTTGAAAGGGGCCCCACTCACTAAAGCAGCACGATTCCTTTGCGACGTGAGAGCAACCGAACCCTAATGCTTCAAAGAGTTGTTTACTTTTGAAAGGGCGCCTTCGCAAGTGCTAAAAACAAAAGGAATTAGCGAAAACGTGCATGATACGGCTTCTAGCTGCAAATGCGGACACAGAAAGCGCAAGCGAGGAACATTTGCCTAAGGAGAAAAACGTTAGAGCCTAAACCAATGAGAATTCGTGGTCGAAGAAAAGGGGCCCCCACTCACGCGAAGTCGTTTTTGCAAGCGAAACAGATCCGAAGAGCCTCGATCGTCCAAAAAAACGTCCTCGAAGCCTAAGAAGAGACGCTATAGCGAAACGCGAAAGCACGCCGCGTCACGCCCCCGCAACGCCGCCATCTTCGCGTGTCATGTCGAGTCTTCGTGCGGCGAACTGGAGAAAAATAGACGACCGGCAGCGACTATCTGCGGAAATTAATCGATCGGCTTACCATTGACGAAGGAAAGCAGAACGATTGAGCATCGAAGAAGACTCGTACGACGTAGAAGCGAGTTTTTCCCTTCGCGATCGGGTAGAGACTGCAGTGAGAGATTAAACTAAAGCCAGCAGCGATAAATTCAGCCGGAGCGGGTTTCCCTAGAGCCGTTTCGTCGCCGTGCTGCTCCGAACTATCTTTACGGTAGTTTGACACGTGTCATTGATGTCACGAAAGGTTCCGGACAATCACGTGCTGCACGTTTGGCGCGCGAAAACATGCGCCGCACGTGAGGTAGGCGGTTCAGCGCTTGAAAGGAAAAGACGTACGTGTACGGCTCATTCTTTGGCATAGCGTAATTGTAAAAGAGAATGCAAATGATTATGATACCAGACGATTTTTACGGTGTTGTTCCTACTAGCTGCTATTATTATTTTCTGATGATTCTCTGGTACATGTATGCTTTACTTCTGGGGAAAATTGCAGTGTTATTTTACTAAAAAATCACGCTTCAGTATCTATCACTCTATTATTATATGTCAGCACCTGGAATGCAATCAACCAATGTATCTGTTTCATTCACACACTTAGACAACAGTCTACATGAACATCTTTCAAAGCAAAGATGCACATTGCAACACATATAGCATTGCTCATAGCGAAAGCCTTGCCAATTAGTTTACGATTACGTAAATTGAATATTCCCAAGAAACTACTGAGGGCTAGTGGTAGTTTCTATAGAAGAGACGTTCCGTGAATAATCAATTTGCCATATCCCTCACACGACAAATCGACGAGAGAACTATCATGCCTACCATCAGCATAGCCGGTAAAAAACAACGCTTCAGCAGAAAAATCGTGCGAATTCCGAACCTCTTTAACAGTCGCATTATTAAAATACTCAAATCGCTTCGCCTCTCGCAACCCGAAACCATACATGTGCACTTCACGACACAACGGACCGCGTGGCTTGCGCGTCCTTATACGGGATCGCTCACGCACGAACAGTCACGTGAAGTACCCGAGCGCATGGATTCCTCCACGAGGCCAATAACTTACGAACTCTCCTTTTCTAAGGCGGAACAATCGTCCGAATTGCTGCGTTCCGCTCAAGTTCATCGTTTGGAGAAGAAATTCATCGACGTAGTCTTAGTTCTCGACGACGGCGTCGAAATTCCCGCTCATCGACTCGTGCTTGCTTCTGCGAGCGCTTATTTCCGTACAATGTTTACAATCAATATGCACGAAAGCTCGAAGAAGTGTATTCACCTTCGCGACGTCGATTCGGCCTCCGTGGAGGGCCTTCGTCGATTTCGCATATACGGGAAAAATTTTAATCACTTCCGATAATGACGTCACTCTTTTCTTTACTGCTGATCGTCTGCTGTTTGAGGATGTCGTCGACTATTGCTGCAACGGATTGGCTAAGCAAGTGAACGAATCGAATTGTCTTACATGGATGACGCGTTCGCTTATGAGTACAATTGCGAGAAGTTGCTATCAGTTGCTCTTCGACTTGCTGCTTTTCATATCGTTGAATTGGTGAAGACGGATGAATTTCGACGTCTTTCGCTCGAAGTCGTCTCTCGATTGTTAGCCTTGGATGAATTGGCTGTGAGTCGAGAGGAAGACGTGTGGGACGTCGTCATGCAGTGGATTCGATACGACGAGAAAAATCGGAATTCACATTTTGAAGAACTTTCAAAAGTCGTTCGATTTCCTCTTATTGCAGAACGGGAATTTGTTCTATCACATCCCGTTGTTTCTGCCAACGAGTCTTATCGCAGTCTCGTACTTAAGAAGTCAAGTGAACCGCGACCGACTCGTCGTCTTGGAAACAAACTTCTATTGGCAGTTGGCGGAGTCGTGAGTACCGAGTCGAAAGATTTCTTCCGAAACGACGTGACAGCAACGAAGACAGCCGAATATTACGATCATCTATCAAACGTCTGGAAAGAGTTTCCTTCGTTGAATGAAGCGCGATATAGTCCTGACGTTGTCAGCCTCGGCGACAGCGTCTATGCTATTGGAGGCTGGCGTAATTGTTCCGTAGAGCGATATGATTCGAGAGAGGGCTCTTGGATGAGAGATGTCTCTCCCATGATGCAAGTCAGTCGAACTGGTGAAGGATTTGTTGTCTACGAGAATCGAATCTACGCAATGGGATCAAATATAGGCAAGTATGACGAAACGCTGTGCGAACTGTACAATTCGGCGACGAATAGTTGGACAACTCTCCAATCGATATCGAAGCCTATTACAGTTGAAGGAACAATCGTATCAAATGATCATATCTATGTTCTTGGTTCTAACGTGAAAGGTTTGGTAGGAGACAACTTGGATGTTTTCAAGTACGATCCCGTTGTAGATCGTTGGCTAGACGTTCCCTTCTGTACTCAAGGCTACGACGACAATTTCATGTTTCGATTTCTGTGCGCAGACCGTAATTGTCTGCATTTACGTCGAGAAATTTTATCGTGGCCCTACACGAAGCCTTTTGAACACTTAACGCTCGACGTACGTAACGGTTAACTGACTCGTTACAATGTTAAGGATTGTCCTCCTTTTCTCGATACTTTTCGTCGGTTCCATAGCAACACTTACTGTCTTTCTAACGAAAAGATATATAGCGTCGGTGGCGTGATGCGAGGCGATTGGCACGAAGCTTTCGACGTGCAAACATTCTTTTGGTATGATATGAGTACTGAAGTAGCGCAGTATGTCGAAGGTCCTCGTCTCATGAAGAAGCGCTCGAGATGTGGAGTCGCGGCAATTGACAGACGACTGACTTTCAATATGTGCTAAAGAGAGAAATCTTTTGTTTGTGCATGCTCCATTTTGTTTTAGTGCTCCTACATTATTTACGAATTACTGTAAACGTTTGGCTCGTTTTCCTTACACATTAGAAAATCATTGTTGTCGCTCTGACAGCATTCTCCCTTACAGGAAAGATTGTGACGCTTATATAAAACAAAAATTTTTTTGAGATAGAGCCAAATCTCATGATTTTGCACGTGAACTTTACGACTAACTCATGACTTACATGTTCTGTACTGAAGCTAGGTAAAATAATAACCGGAAACCTCTGTTGCACACCGTTAAAAATCATTTTGAAATACAAAGGCATGATAGCTCATTGGAACGCACATAGTTACAACGGGTGAGGTCCCCTCTGGGGGTTCTGCATCACTAGGGCCACGGGATTTTTGCTCGCTGCGGCCGTTGTCGATCGCGCGCTGGCAAAATTCCAACTATTTAGAGACCAACCTTTTCGCTTTTCTTCGAGTACCGGAGAGAAGAATTCGACTAAGGACGGAGGATCGAGAGACGAGCTTCGAAAGGACGAAGTATAAATTCGCCTCTTAGGCGATAGAGAACCACTGAGACGTGTCAAATCCTCTGTCTAAGTGTAGACCTAGAATGTACTGTAAAGAAAGAATAGTGAACTCGCGCCTCGAGCCTAACGATAGACGCCGAAATGCTCGAAATCTGTTGTGGGACACCTTAGGGAGCCTCATCTTCTCCTCAAGACGATGGAGTCTAGAGAAACTGCTTCGAAAAGCATCCCACTATAGCCGAAATGGCTCTTGCACAAACATTCAGTCAAAAGGCCCACTTTCCTTGGATCATTACCCGGATAAAGGCGCAAAGTATACATGTATATAATCAGCCTATCAATATTACTGATTATTGCTACGACATCGCACGAACGGTCAGTAGAAAAAGCACAGCTACAAAAAATGCAGACACCTGACGCAGAGCAGAAGACCCACAACAAAACCCTTCATCTACTGGAAACTGCACTTTTTCAGACAGTTATAGTCAACCACAGAGATTACTTTGGCTTAGTAGCCAAGACACAGGAAGGCAATTATAAAAGAGAAAAGCGAAAAGCGAACAGCAAAAGCCGTTCCTCTTCCCCCAACACATGCGAACTGAGAGGGCTGTGGAGGCTGAGTGGGTGGCTTGAACAAGGGCTCATGAGTAAACTTTCTAACAATCAACTCTTGTTCGCCGGTAGGTGGCTTTGCGTTAAAGATCCAAAAATTAATGCTAGCCGATTCGTCGCCGGGCGGCGGAACTTCGCCGCTGTCGTTGAACTTCCACGAATGCATGCCGCCCGACCAGGTGGTGAGGAAGCTGACTTCATTGGGCGCCCATTTGAAGGAGTAGCTAATATTGCTTATTCCTTGTGGAGTAGCAAACGGTTTTTGGTTGTTGGGATTGTTATAGGGCTGAACGACGTACTGGGCGTTGTCTACAGCATCGGGATTTCCCCAGCGTCCCATATTGATGTCCAATTCACGACTATTAAAACTGTCGTTGTGGTAAGCATAGGTGAACATACCGACGATGACGTTCGGATCAAGCATGTAGGGGTCCAGCGTGACGTCAAAAGTGTAGGTGCCGTAGCCAAGTGACTCGGTTAGAACGACTTCGGAGCACGTCCATCTGCCATTCGTTGTGTTGGATACTTTAAGATGAAGGCGGTCGGAAGAATCGACGTGGACGTGGTAGTAGTCAGATGAGTAGAGGCAGGGGCCAGGGTGAAAGAGATGATATGCAAAGTCTTTGGCCGACCACGTGTAGCCAGACCACTTTATGAAGCGAGACGTGGCCTGTGAACCGGCGACGCAGAGGAAAACGAAGAGCAATTGCAGTTGCATGTTGAACGGTAAACAGAAAGTTCCTTGGTGACGCGAGATTGTGTCCGTGACTTGGTCAACAAAATCTCGTGACATCGGGTGAGCCGCCATGGGGAGCCGCGTGAATGTACGGCTCCCACAAGGCGCGGACGTTTTAGGGCGGACTAAATCATTCTGACTGAAGAACAGCGGTTGTAAGCAATTTTAAAAGACTTTGGTATGATTTGCTATTAAACATTGTACGAGCTAACAAGAAGTGCTCTCGTTATGCGACGCACGATAAAAAGTATGAAAAGAAATACAAAATGCCCAGATCTTGGGCCGACAGTTAACCGAAAATGCTTAGCCAATAGGAACTTCATTCATTGACAAGGGTTTGATTGCCACTCGTTTTGCGCTTGTATATAACCACGACAACAACAACAACAACAATAGCAACCACGATAATGCCAGCGACAACAAGCCCAATAATCAACCCAATGTTACTCCCTCCACTGCTCTTACTACCGACCGGAGTAGAATTCCCCGGCGCCTTAGTTGCCAATGCATTCTTATACTGGCACACTGGCCCATTAAAGCCCGCGGAGCAAACGCACCTTCCGTTCCCCGTGCATTTTCCATTATCACCGCAGTTGACAGTGGCACAGGGACAAATATCTATCTTGTACTGGATTTGACAAGTCACAGGCGACAGACACGAAACGACGGCATATACGCTCTTACTTGTCGTGACACGATAGGTAATGCGACCGCTATCGAAACACGTGTACGACGGGTCTGCGTTTCCTAACCCTGTTCCTAGGATTTCGAAGCTGTAAAACGGTGCACTCTCCGTATAGAGGCCGTAGTTTGTCTCGTCCATAACGGCCAGTTTGAATTCGCCCTTCGATGCGCCCGTACTGGCGACGCGAACCGAGGACACCGTTGGTGTGATAAGACTACTTTCGTCATTGCAAGTCGTTTTGAACTCGGTTTGTTGAAATGCTGGAACGTTTATAACGGTTGTTGGACAGTCGTCGCATGTTGTGCAGGGGACGTTGCCCTTGACGACGAGGGGACCGAGAATGGTCAGAAAAGCGAGTATAGAGGCGAATGCTGCCATGAGATCGTCGTACGGCTGGCGCTGTTTAGATGAGAGCACGTGAGATGGGAATAGTTCACGTGAGCGCTTTCACGCGAAAGATCTACACTATATATGTATGAAAAGCCTATAGGAAAGGACTCTTTCTTCTTTTGGAGAAAAGGCCCAAGGATGAGAAGGCAAACTTTTTTGCGTACTGCATCGTTTCTTTATCGGCCAGAGATAGAGGTTGCTTTTAAGCGCCTATCCCCAAATAAATAACGACTTTGAAACTGCTTCAAAGTTTCTTCACAGTATTTTATGTGCATACCTTTTCTCCAGCTGTAAAAATGCCTTGGGAGAACTGACGAACGTCTCTATGACCACAAAATGAGATAATAGGGTAAGGCCCCCTTTGGGGTTCAGTATCACTAGGGCCACGGGATTTCTGCTCGCAGCAGACTTGTGAACATCGCGCGCTTGCATAATTGCAGCCACATGGAGACTAAACGCTTGGCTTTTCTTTATGCATCGGAGTAAAGACTTCGACTTACGACGGACGAGAGACGAGCTTCGAAAGGGGGTGACGGGTAAATTCGTCTCTAGGGCCATGGGGAACTCCTGCAATGCGTCGACTGCTCCATATAAAGGTAGGCCTTAGGTGTACCGTCAAACAGAATATTGAAGACGCGTCGCGAGCTTTTCGTTACGCCTTGCAAGGCGAAAATCTGTTCGCAGGACCCCTTAGGGAGCCTCACCTTTTCCAAAAAGCTCCAGCGTCTAGAGAAAAGACATTTGAATGCCTAACCGCATGACCGAAGCGCACCTTGCAAGAAAACGAATTCGAAAAGGTTGGCCTTGTCTTTTCTTCGACCATTACCCGGATGAAGACCTATATATACCGGTACTTGCGTCCACGTGAAGAGTGTAAACGAAACTTGAATCAAATATGTGTCTCACTCGCTTTCTCGCCAGTCGCACAAAAGTGCCAATCTGGTTGACAGAATACGTCGACATCATGTCAACTTTTATATTCAAAGTGCACTTGATTCAACTGCATCTCCGAAATCAATATCGCCCAGCCTTTTTTCCCGCGGGACATATATAATGACTCATTGAGTGAACGTACTTCTTATGCCTCGCCTTGCAAAGCGCTTATCCACAGCCAAAAGGAATTGGTGCAGGTATTCGATCGCAAGGCGAAGGCTTCTTATTCACCTTTGCAAAGTACTCAGCAAGCATTTCCTCCAGACTCCATAACATAGGCCCAAATTTTTCCACATCGATAGTACCGTGTCTTTCGTAGAAGGATCGTCGTTTGGAACGAGTGGGCGTGCCAAGTCTTCGCTTAGAATCACCCCGCCCACTTCGCCGTCGACTAAACAGACTGTGGTGAGTTGTTTGCAGTACGCTTCGCTCGTCGTGAGAACGGTAGGAAGAGTTCGGGAGTGATTCGTCTTCCCGTTGTCATTGGCTCGTGTAGGGCGTACAAATGAGACACAAATGAGATCTGAACAACGTCTTGGTGACGTCACGTGTCGTCCACAGTGACATCACCAGCTCCATGATGCTATTCTACGCCAGAGACGTCAAATGCGTTTCAGACGAACCTGTGCCATCTTCCAGCGGAGCGCAACAGAAAAAGCTTGTGATCTCTTTTGTGGTTGATCTACCATTGTGCCCACAAATGAGATCAGCAGCAATACTGCTGCCGCAAGTTCGAAGTCAGTCGCAAGTACTAAAAGGTGTGATCTCTTTTGTGGTTGATCTACTGTGGCGCCCACAAATGAGATCATTAGTGATAATGATTATGTTTGATTGGCGCAAGTTTGCAGTAAGTCGCAAGTGCTAAAAGGTGCGATCTCTTATGCGGTTGATTGATTGATTGATGCTCGCAAATGAGATCAGCAGTTTAATTAATTGGGGGTAGTATCGTTGAACAAGTAGGTTGGTTGTATTGCCCATCTCCAACTTCTGTCACCGCAAAACAAGCGGTGCCTCTTTAATCAAAAAATTTTTCACAGCAGAGCCAAGAAGACTATAACGCTTCAAAGAATAAATGTTTTTGGTTGATTACCTGCACGAAACAACGTGGGGAGTGTCTGTCCATTATTTCCCTGGTATTGTGTCATGGGACGTTGTTTCGGGCTGTTAATCAACCAAAAACATTTATTCTGCTGTAAGGCTAATAATCAATTTGTTTGACCTGCCCGTTAGCGGCGTCCCGCAATGCGTTAAACTTAAGCATAAGAATAAATTAAAGATGCACCGCTTGTTTTGCGGCGATACAACTTACCTAGGGACTTTTTCAAAGATACCTAGCTAACCTCGATTAAACTGCTGATCTCATTTGCGAGCATCAATCAATCAATCAACCACAAAAGAGATCACACCTTTTAGTACTTGCGACTGACTTCGAACTTGCGGCAGCAGTATTGCTGCTGATCTCATTTGTGGGCGCAATGGTAGATTAACCACAAAAGAGATCACAAGCTTTTTCTGTTGCGCTCCGCTGGAAGATGGCACAGGTTCGAATTCTACTACATCTGAAATGAATTTGACGTCTCTGGCGTAGAATAGCATCATGGAGCTGGTGATGTCACTGTAACGACACGTGACGTTACCATGACGTTGTGATCTCATTTGTGGTTGATCTCATTTGTACGCCCTACATCTAGCCTCCTGATGAGGATATGTTCTGCATGGGCTATGAGCTCTGCAACTCGCTTTACGTGAGCACGACGTACTCTAAGATCTGTCATGTTGAACAGACTGGTGGACAACGACTCGAATCATGCTCAGACTACCTCACTCACGTGATACCTTAAATTGCTATCCCGGATGCACAAATCATTTTTCAAGGAATCCCTCTTTTTTTATGAACGTTGACCGATTAGAGAAAGCTATCGACCGCAGTACGAATTACCGAAATAATATAAAATGGACAGTTATTTGAGTTTTTTCTCCTACACGACGCAATATTTTGGGTCTTTCCTTGCAGTTTTTTCTTCACGTGAGTAGAGAGGAAGAGCGCTTTTGGGCTCTAGCTAACTGTAACAAAATCCAACAAAATGTTTTGCTTGAGACTAAAGGTTCACTGCACTAGTATACATAGAAACCGCGTAATTGCCCTTGGCGAAAAAACAAGCTGAAATGATGTGTATTCATTCGTTGATCCACGACGAGGAGAGAAGAAAACGGAATTCTTTCACGTAGTTTTGCTTTGTTTTCAGGCAGTAATACATTTCTATTTTATTTGACAGAATGGGCCGCGTGATTTGACGTCACTAGCTCTTACATGCAATGACGCGCGTTAGATGTCACATGAGTGCAATCGAGAACTTCATGCGTCGCCGTACTTTGGAATTTTAGGCGTCGAATCCTGCGCAGGCTACTAATCTTTCTCATGTAAGTTATAACCATTATCTATCTGGGATAAGGGAACTCTTCTTTTGCTGTGACCGTCCACCGATGAGAGAGAGAGCTCATGCAATACTTACCTTTCACAAACAGAAGCAAAGAAATACATTTAGAATAAAAGCAGCGGACAGACATCCACGTGCAAGACAAAACACAAGACATCAACATCATCACGCATTGTCCTCAACATGCTGCGCTACTAGTAGTTAGCCATTTCCATTTCTACTAGTATAAATCTTTCTGACACAGAGTCTGCAGATTTTCTCGCATAGCATCCTCTTGCCGTTGCTCATCATGCCCATCTTGCCTTTGATCATCATGCCAAATCTACTTCTACACGTCCTTTCAAGTGTAACGCTCTTAGAGCAGCTGTATTTCATACGACCAGAGCTGTCTTTGAACGGAATTATGCATCTGTTGCAATTACAGCCTCCTATGCAGAAAAAACGCAAATATGTAATCCCTATTGAAGAAATTCACAAAACCTTACGACGGCAAACATTGTCATTTCCAAGAATAAGTCCTCTGAAGCAAACACAGCCATATTGTCCGTCAGCCTTTTTCACGCACCTGGACATCCTAGGACAACGTCCGAAGCATGACGGGGACCTTCGCACTAAAGTGCACATATCAAAATGATCTGGAGTCAAGTGATCTAAAGCACGCACTGCAAGAGAGTCCATTTCCTGTAAAGCCAGTGTTGCATTCACACGAATAGACGCCCTTTGATTCAACGCATTTAGCATTAGCATTGCAACGGCGGCATACTGATGACACTGTAAAACAACTTATATAAGAAATTTCACCCGTCAAGTGATCTAAAGCACGCACTGCAAGAGAATCCATTTCCTGTAAAGCCAGTGTTGCATTTACACGAATAGACGCCCTTTGATAACACGCATTTAGCATTAGTATTGCAACGGCGGCATACTGATGACACTGTAAAACAACTTATATAAGAAATTTCACCTGTCAAGTGATCTAAAGCACGCACTGCAAGAGAATCCATTTCCTGTAAAGCCAGTGTTGCATTTACACGAATAGACGCCCTTTGATACAAGGCATTTAGCATTAGCACTGCAACGGCGGCATACTGATGACACTGTAAAACAACTTATATAAGAAATTTCACCCGTCAAGTGATCTAAAGCACGCACTGCAAGAGAATCCATTTCCTGTAAAGCCAGTGTTGCATTTACACGAATAGACGCCCTTTGACATAACGCATTTAGCATTAGCATTGCAACGGCGGCATACTGATGACACTGTAAAACAACTTATATAAGAAATTTCACCCGTCAAGTGATCTAAAGCACGCACTGCAAGAGAATCCATTTCCTGTAAAGCCAGTGTTGCATTTACACGAATAGACGCCCTTTGATACAAGGCATTTAGCATTAGCACTGCAACGGCGGCATACTGATGACACTGTAAAACAACTTATATAAGAAATTTCACCCGTCAAGTGATCTAAAGCACGCACTGCAAGAGAATCCATTTCCTGTAAAGCCAGTGTTGCATTTACACGAATAGACGCCTTTTGATAAAACGCATTTAGCATTAGCATTGCAACGGCGGCATACTGATGACACTGTAAAACAACTTATATAAGAAATTTCACCCGTCAACTGATCTAAAGCACGCACTGCAAGAGAATCCATTTCCTGTAAAGCCAGTGTTGCATTTACACGAATAGACGCCCTTTGATACAAGGCATTTAGCATTAGCACTGCAACGGCGGCATACTGATGACACTGTAAAACAACTTATATAAGAAATTTCACCCGTCAAGTGATCTAAAGCACGCACTGCAAGAGAATCCATTTCCTGTAAAGCCAGTGTTGCATTTACACGAATAGACGCCCTTTGACATAACGCATTTAGCATTAGCATTGCAACGGCGGCATACTGATGACACTGTAAAACAACTTATATAAGAAATTTCACCCGTCAAGTGATCTAAAGCACGCACTGCAAGAGAATCCATTTCCTGTAAAGCCAGTGTTGCATTTACACGAATAGACGCCCTTTGATAAAACGCATTTAGCATTAGCATTGCAACGGCGGCATACTGATGACACTGTAAAACAACTTATATAAGAAATTTCACCCGTCAAGTGATCTAAAGCACGCACTGCAAGAGAATCCATTTCCTATAAAGCCATTGTTGCATTTGCACGAATAGACGCCCTTTGATTGAACGCATTTAGCATTCGCATTGCAACGGCGGCATATTGCTGGCACTGTAAAACAACTTATATTAGAAATTTCACCCCTTTTAATTGTTTTACGGCAAGTTTTCCCAGAACCAACGTAGCCTTCTATGCAACTGCACACGTGTTCCCCTTTAACATTCAGAGCACATTCGGCGTTCTTGGGGCACGATTTACAATGATCGGGTTCTAAAAACTCTTCAAATTTTAAGAACAAGTTGATGATGTCGGCTAATACTGCAAATGTCTCCGTCTCGAAAATATCCGATCTTGCACGAGCACACGTGTGTCTCCATTCCGTTGCTATCTGAGGAGAGTTCACATGCAGCATTTTCGCCACATAATTTGCATGTGTTTGGTACTAAAAAAAGAATATGAAAACATATGTAGACGAGTACAGTACATGCGAATCGATCGCATACAGCATGTCTCCTTTTCATCTCCGAGATAGAATCCTTCGTTGCATACGCATTTGTATTCGCCCGAGTCTAATTTACATTCAGAATTTGTCTGACATTCTCTTGAGCACGGATTTTCTTTGGCTAGAATAACAATATAGAGAGAAACATCTTACATAAATACCTGATTAGTCTCACTGCATGTCTCTCCGTTGCCTTCGTAACCGTCGTCGCATACGCACGAGTACTTCTCATTGTCATTCATAATGCATTTAGCATTGACGGAACAGGCTTGACAGAGGTCGGGTTCTATGCAAAAATAGTATTAGAACTTGATAACTGGCGTTTTCTTTCGTTACTGCATAGTTGTTCATCTTCAAAATATCCAGGCTTGCAAGAGCATTTTCGAGATTCTTGATCGCAAAATGCGTTCTTTGGGCAGTCGCGACAAACGTTTGGTACTAAAGTATGTCATAACATATGTAGGTTAGAAAAAAAACATCCTCAACTTACAGCAGAGCGCTCCTTCGAGGAAATAAGCCTGCGGGCAAACACACGTGTATTGTCCGTTAGCCAAAAGACAGTTAGCCATTTCCGGGCACGTTTTGCACTTATCGGGTTCTAAGAGAATCAATAAAATAAATCAATAAATTGCTCTCTAAGTGAATCAAAATTACTGCAAACGTCCCCATCTCGAAAATATCCAAATTTGCACGAGCATGCAACGTCGCCGCCCGCTTCTGTGCATTCAGCATTCTCACCGCAACTTTTGCACATTATTGGCCCTAGGAAAAATTTAATGAAAAACGAAACTTGTCGCTCAAAATACATACAGCATAGGCGCTCCTTTGCCAGATAGAAGCCTTCTCTGCAAGTGCATTCCCCCGAAAGACATTCGGCGTTTGCCTGACAAGCCATTTTACACATCTTGGGCTCTACAGCGACGATAAAGAACGACATATCGTTAATTATTATGATCTCTAGCCTTTGCTTGGATCTATTGTGCACGAGTCGAGATTGCACGGTTTTTCTTGAGTAAGCTTAGGACAGTCGTCTGGATCAAAATAACTACGGATTTTTCTTTCTCTCATTCTTTTTTCACAGCTCTGCAAGTATGCTGTAGATATGTGAGATAAAAAGGCGCCCACAGGACTTACGTCTGGAACGCATGTAGTCCATTGAGTCCACAATGTGACTCTGCATGACAAACCTAAAAATTGTTTGAGTTTGAATAATCTGTCAACGTTTTGCATGTCAAAATCGCACCTGGATCCTATAGATCAAAAGACTCATCATAATATAAGGTGAAATCTAATATAACAGTTATATCAGATATACCGGACATTCTTGTCCTGTAGCAGAGAGCGAGAGTAGAAACAATGCAGCGACGCATAGTTGCCAAGCCATCTTCAAACTATCAATTAATTACAACATTTAAGCTTTAGACTTCGAATATCAACTGTCTAATTTCTGCAGATTAATTATATAGACGTCAATTACGCTCCCGGTTCTCAAGGCTACAAGAGAAGATGCATGCACCTTTGTGGTAAGAAACGATCAAAGCGCTTCACAAACAGAACGCGTACTAAAAAGTTCAAGTTGACAAAGGAGACCGTAGCAAAACGCCGCATATTAACACTGGTTTGCGCAAGTAAAGGTACAAGCGCCAATAACAGCGGTATTTAAACTTTGAGTTTGGGGTGTTTTACTTTGAAAGACGAATACCGCATTCAATAACCTAAGTCAGCCTTTCTCGTGTATACCTTTTCGAGAGGTTTGAAAGTCTTCAAGTGGAGAAGACAACAGTGTCGGCTTGCAAACTTCTGAATGAAGTGACCGTGAGGCTGAACTAGCCTTATATTGTGCCAGCCAACGTCAATTGACCTAGGTGGGCGGATATACTAAAAATAAAAAGTTAAACAATAATTCAAAGGAACAGCTGCACTTCAAGAATATCAGAAATAACTTATATAGGAATGATTAATCATGCTTCCGAAGCATTGAATAAATTACTAAACGGCTGCACGCGTCGAGGTTGCAGACGGCTTCGTGCATGCACACGTGCACAACGAAAGGAATCTTCACGTGTCCTGCATAAGTGATAAAAGCCACCTGCAGAATCCTACTGCTATGCATCTAAACTCCTTCATGCATCGCTAAAGGCGCTAGATGCCAACACGACAAGTTGAAATGAAATTCACAAACGCAAGTAACGCAATCTCGAGGTCTGCTTGCCCAAACCCCATTTAATGAACAAACTTGCAAACGTTTCAGTAAAGTTGGTGGCAATGCAAAGTCATTAAGAGGCGACCGGGAGAAGAGTGACTCAACCGTTTGTTAGCTAGTGTGCGTTAGGCTGCAGCAGCGTTGCTCGTTTTGAATAATTAGAAAGATCATTGCGAGTGTCATGAAAAAATGCATGCCATAAGCTAACAATAGACATCAATACAGCAGCTTGAACCTTCAACGCTTTACAGTAAAGTGGAAAACGGACTGTGTAACTCGCTGTGGGTCATTTCTGTAACGATCGTGTTGACTTGTCATTCACAATTTACTGATATGTCCTTTGCGTGCGTCTGCAAATCACAGTGGCTCGAAACTAGCAGACAAAATTTTCAGACAGTCGACTTGTCCTGTTTCGCTAGTTTTTTTTGCGCCGCCAGACTATCTGCAACGTACATTAACGACTACGTCACTAACAAAGGTGTTTGCATGCAGAAGCGCGAAGCAACAAGGGAAAGGAAGAATAAAAACAGCAATGACGCTTTCAAATAAATATGTATCTCAATATCCCTACTTTGTCTCCCTGTTACAGCTCGACCGCGAGGCCAGCGACATTCTATCAATGATAGAGGGCACGAATGATTAATCATACCTAAAATACGTCTAACAATTAGGACACTGACTCTATCAACGTGTCTCTAGCTACCTTGCATATTGACTTCTTCCACCATGCCTCTGTGAATAATAAACCTAACTCGATCAACACTGATTTGACCTAAGATAGTGAATAAATTATACGTCACGTAAGGAACGTCACATGAATACGAGGAACATACGGCTGCATGCCTGCAAAAGCTATGATTATTTGCAGGCTGGAGAGTAAGTCACTGTCTTTCATATAGAACGGCAGGTGCGTGCGTTTAATTGAGGATCAGAATAGAAAATAAGTTTTATTATATTTCTATTGTTTTGAAACGTAGAAGCTATCATCGCAGTCTCAGCTGCAGGAATTAGTTTTTTCAAGAAGATTAGAGAGAAAGAATAGTGATTCTCGAAAGAGAATCGAATAGGAACAAAACTACGCTACGTACGGAAGCCTGAATAGAAAAGTACATAGGGTACTGCACGAGTTTGATAAAGTGAGACTAAGCCTTGCACTTATAAACAGCAGAAATGATACCTTTTCTGTCCTTCATCCTGTGAATTAAACGGTCGTGGCGGAGCTTTGCTTGTAGCCGTTTCCTACAGAATTGACGGTAGCGCGCGCTAGGCAAAAAAGGAAGAGAACGCAAACGTCTTCTTTGCCAGTATTTGGTAGGCAGCTACCTTCTCTTATTCCAACACAATAAATTTGAGGCTACAGAAAGGGTCTGAAGCTTCTTCGGGACTAGCTATGGATGAGCGAAAAGTCCGATTACTGTACGACCGACCTGGCCATATTGCAAAGGCTTTCGGAGGCTGAAGATCAGTCAAAAGAGCTGTAAAACGTTGTCTTTGCGGTTTGGTAGGTATGGAGTGTCAATATCCTTCTTTCTCCAAGACAAAAATAGGTGTACAGCTGCCCTGATAACCGAATTCACATGCAGACGCATTTCGTAGAATCCTTAGTCAATCATCTGTGTTACTCAACAGTTCTTCCTGTTGCTGTAGCAAAAGTAAAGTGAAATTGTCCTATTCAATTAACTCTTGCACCCCAAGATTGCACTCAAATAACGATTGTTTTCCTTTGCGATTCTCATCATTTGACGCCCGCTGGCGAAGATTCGAACTTCATATGCAGTTGATAATCTTCGAATGATTAGCTTAACGGTAATATTGCATCGATTCATTGAATACACCTGGCTCCTCACAGTGCGATCGTAGGTGGGCGCTTATATATTGAAGGAACACTCGGTAGCAAGTCATTCGAGCCGACGCACTTCAGGGGCAAATGTTGTTTCTTTCAGTCGTAGCGCTTGTTCCTTTCCTGACAGCAAGCGTGGAAGGAGGGCCATTTTTAATTCCGCCGTCCATTGTTCCTGAGCCGCAAACACGTATTTCGCGAATGGCGCCGTTCCTCTTACATTGGAAGAGCCTATTATTTTAGCCCATTCGCCGATCTTCGGCACTGAAAACTGGGAGTTTTCAGGTGACGTCGATCGCTATGACTGCAAATTTGTCAAATTTTCGTCGGCCGCCTTCTTCAAGATAATGAAGCGCAGAGCAAACGAACGCATTCACGTCCAACTCAACGTCGGATTCGCCAGTCAAATGGAGGATCCGCCATTGTTTTCGTGCTGGGTTCACAAAATAACTGAATTGGGCTTCTACGCTTGTTCGGCGAGAAGAGGCGCCTACGAGACGGTCACTTTGACCATCGAGTGGTTCGCCTTTCTCTCCGCTCAAAGCTCTTCGTCCAAGGAATTTCATAGCGCCGTTCTCAGCTTTCCCAAATTCACGACTGAGACGATCTGCGAAGAGGCTACGGTATATTGGCTTATGAATAGAATGCATAGTTAATAGCGAAGCCACTTCAGATGAATTTCCCATTGCTGTCTAATGTCCTTGTGACGGCCTTGCAGCAAAAAGCGAAGACTCCTGATCGATATGGTACCTTTCTCTGGAGTGAGAAAGACGGCTCCGGTGCGCGTGTCTGCTTGAAAGAAGCCTGCGTTTTCAGCGGCGTTCATTCTGGATTTGAAGGGGTATTTCATGAAATAGAAAGTAGACTTTTTCTTGATTAACTTTTCTTTCTTTTTATCTGGCAGGATTTTATTACGTTCACTACTGTGTGGCTTAAAAAGATTTTCAATTCTTCCGAAACCGGTTCGGTGTCCATCCCGTTTCCGCAAACGAAAGAAAAAACGTTTTGCCAAGTAACTATTGCACTGATATAATTTCAAACGTATATACGTCTTTAACATTTTAGGCTATTTTGTTCCGAACGAAATATTCAATAAAATATCGACCAACCGTGTTAACGTCCTCGATGATATCTAGTGAAGTGGAAGAAGGCAAAGAATCTATCGTCGCCGTATGGACAGAGGTATACAGGCGCCATGATATATATTCCAAAGTTATCATGTGCGTGTCTTTATGTTTAATCGAAGAGTATTACTGGGGAAGGATTTCGACTGTGTGTGCGAACTACGAGTCTAAAAGTTACCGTTGCCGTGACGTGGTGCGCAATTGGAAGTAAGTGAGAAATAGTTAGTGGCGGGTCGATCTTAAAATTTTGATTTCTGAATTTGGGCGAGGTCATTCAAAATTTTCTTTGAATTAAAGCTTTTCTCTATGCGAATGCCTTTGAAATTGTAGTCACTGTTACGTATCTTTTAGTTCTCTTTATGGACCCTTTCCCTACATAAATGAGAGTCTGAATATTTCAGAAGGGGCTTTCCCCCAGATCCGCCAGTGAATAATGTACTAAATGGGATGTGAAATGCTTTGTTTCGTTAGCGTTGAATCCGTGCACTTTTGCGAAATGTCCTAATTACGGCAAATGCGTCGAAACGGAACGCGGAAAGTACACTTGCAAAGAACCTCCGTGTCTCAACGAAGCTGAAAGACCGGTCTGCGCTTCGAATGGAATGACGTTTGACAGCGATTGTAAATTTCACCAATATGTCTACGGTCATAAAGGGGAGAAAATTACTATTCTTCGCGAAGGCAACTGTAAAGGTAGGTCGTTTTGATATATTTAATTTATAACGTAATTTCTTTTTATCTTATATAGGATTTACTAATCAAACCGGTTCCATTTCTTTTACTTCCGTTAGTAGGGAAATTGACTACATTTGTCAGACGGCATCATTTTCCAGTTCGATGTTCAATTTTAATATTAGGCGCCGACTCAAAGCGTTGGCGACCGTCTATTACGACGACGATACGTCGATGATACACGATGCAACGGCCATTTGGATAGAAAAACTCACAAAAAGTACATTGAACATTTGTTTGCTTGCTTCCGGAAGAGGCAATCGTCATGACCTGTCAAACGCTCGTGCTAGCTGGATAGTGTTTGAAGGGGCCCCGAAAGATTCATGTGCCGGAACTATTCATTTGGAGTCGTGGTGGACTGAAACGACGTGTAAAACGATCAAGATATCGGGCTTTGATAATCCTCCTTCTGTTCTCGCCACTCTGCATCATTCCATCGAGAACGCTTCGTATGACGCCGCGAGCGTTTGGGCCGAATACGTGACGATCAACTCAATCACTTTATGCGTGAGAGAAATGCAATATTTTGGTGGACTCCACAGAAAGATTTCGATCGTAATCCTTTTGTCGATTTTTCTATGTTCAAGCCAACTTTGAGATTTTCTAGGATTGGATTGCCTATCCGAGGACTAAAGGCATATCTGCGGGTTTGGGGCAAATTTCTTTCAAGCGCGACGACTTTATATTGACGGAAGAAAATAACGGAGCATTTTGCAAAGTAAGCTGACCGTTGATCGGCTATAACAATTTCAACCGATTCTATAATAGCTTGTTCAATTTCAAAAACGTTTTATGACTCCTCTGGTGTTCGCCCAAGCTACTCGAGTCCAAGTTGAAAAAGCGTCTTCCAACGAAAAATGCAATAATATCATTTCTTGGATCAACGTACGTTTTTGCGTTCTGTTTGTTAGAATTTTTAATTTTCATTAATTAAGTCGTTGTCTGGAGACCGTTTTCAAGTATGCATCAAAGAGCTCCGAAACGTTTATTACGATCTCATCGTAATTGACTTCGTCATATTACCAGGTTTCTTTCATGCACTATATTGTTTTCATTCTCATAGCGTTTATTAATTAAGGGCAAAAAAATTGCATGAATTGTGATTCGAATGCGGAATGTGTGCGTGGGCAAGACAACGAGTACATGTGCCGATGCAAAAGTGGCTATGAAGGAGACGGAAAGACTTGCGGTGAGATCATTATCATTGGTGATATGTCCTTTTTTATGATCGCTATAGAGCCCAAGATGATGTGTAAAATGGCTTGTCAGGCAAACGCTGAATGTCTTCAAGGAGAATGCACTTGCAGAGAAGGCTTTTATTTGGCAAAGGAGCGCACATGCTGTATGTGTCCTAAACATCAATTTTCGTTTTTCATTTAAAATTCTCTATTAGGGCCACTTAGGTGCAAAAGTTGCGGCGAAAATGCTGAATGCACAGAAGCGGGCGATGACTTTGTATGCTCGTGCAAATCCGGATATTTTCGAGTTGGGGACATTTGCAGTAATTTGAAATCGCTTAGAACAAATTATTGATTTAGGTCATTTATTTTCTCAGAATCCGAAGAGTGCAAAGCGTGCCCAGATATGGCTGAATGTCTTTTGGCTCATGGGAAATACACGTGTATTTGCCCCCAAGGCTATTTTTTTAAAGAAAAGCGGTGCTGTAAGTTTATGAATCAGTTTTCTAACCTACGTCCATATGACATACCTTAGTACCGAATGTTTGTCGTAACTGCCAAAATAACGCATTATGCGATCACGAAGCTCGCAAATGCTCTTGCAAACCTGGATTTTTTGAAGATGAACAACTATGCAGTAACGAAAGAAAACGCTAGTTATCAAGTTCTAATACTAGTTTTTCATAGAACCCGATCTATGTAAATCGTGCTCTGCTAATGCTAAATGCATTATGAATGACAATGAGCAGTACTCGTGCGTATGCGACGACGGTTACGAAGGCAATGGACAGACATGCAGTAAGACTAATCAAGTATTTGTGTAAGATGTTTCTCTCTATATTGTTATTCTAGCCGAAGAAAATCCGTGCAAAAGGGAATGCCAGGCGAATTCTGAATGTAAATTAAACTCGGGCGAATACAGATGCGTATGCAACGAAGGATTCTATCTCGGAGATGAAAAGGAGAAATGCTGTATGCGATCGATTCGCGTCTACTCGTCTACATATATTTTCACATTCTTTTCTTTAGTACCAGACAAATGCAAATTCTGTGGTAAAAATGCTGCATGTGAACTCTCTTCGGATAGCAACGGAATGGAGAATCACGTGTGCTCGTGCAAGATGGGATATTTCCGAGACGGAGACATTTGCAGTAATTATTAGCCGACATCAAATGGTTCTTTAAATTTGAGGACTTTTTAGAACCTGATCATTGTGAATCGTGCCCTGAGAACGCCGAATGTGCTCTGAATGATGAAGAAGAATACGTTTGCAGTTGCATAGAAGGCTACGTTGGTTCTGGGAAAACTTGCGGTAATACAATGAGAAGTGGTGAAAATTTAAAATATCTTGTGTCCAGTGCCGGCTGTATGCAACCAGTGCAGTGCAAACGCTAAATGTGTTAAATCAGAAGGTGTCTATTCATGTGAATGTAACTCTGGCTTTACAGGAGATGGAGTCTCTTGCAGTGCGTGCTTTAGATCACTTCACTCTAAGTAATTTTCAATATGTATTTGTACACTTTAGCCCACGGCAATTGCAAAAATTGTCCTTCGAATTCCAAGTGCGAGATGAACGACGACGGAGAATATGGCTGTGTTTGCTCAAAAGGATATGTTCTTGGCGATGACAATGTTTGCCATCGTAAGGTTTTGGAATTTCTTTTAATCTGGATTATGTATGCGCCTTTACTGCATAGGAGTCTGTCCTTGCACAACGATTTACAATGGTCAGTGCCAAATTCCGTTCCAAGACGATGATGGTCGTTGGCACTACAGCTGCATGGCGGGAAATTTTGGCGACGATCGCTGGTGTCGAATCAAAACAGGCACTCTGAGCCCATGCAAACCCAGCTGCGACACATGTGATGATTGAAGAAGACGTTGGGTTTTCCGAGTGGTGAGCACTGACTACTAGTAGCGCCGCATGTTTAGGAGCATGCATGATGATGTTGATGTCTTGTTCACGTGTTTCAATCTTCTTTGTTTGTTTGTGAAAAAAAAAAGTTTAGTACTGCAGGAGCTCTCTCTCATCGGTGAGCGATCGTAGAAAAAGAAGGGATATCCTTGATCGTGATTCCATTCTCCAGGATAGCAATTTGTGACGTCATTGCGATATCGCTGGAGAAGACATTTAATCTGCGCAGGATTCGGCTAAAGCACTCCTAAAATCTCCGGTGCGCCGAAACGTTCAAGAGACGCTTCGATTCTGTAACATCTAGCACGTGCCATTCTAAGAGAAACCCTCTCGATTATATCCAGTGAACTTTAGGAACATAAGTGTAGCAAACATCGGTAAAATTTTCTGTAAGGGCAAGTATAGCCAAGACATGCGCCACGTGGACGGATATCGATGCAAACCTATTTATACTTCTTGCATACCTTATCCGGGTAATGCTCTCAGAAAAAAACCAACCTGTTGGACTGAATCTTTTGCAACACTCGCTTCGGCTCTTCGCAAAGGCTTTCCAAACCAGTTTCTCTACGGGCTGGTGCTTTTACAAAAAGGTGAGGCTCCGTAAGGGGTGCCGCGAACAGATTTTCGCAATGCAAAGCGTAACGCAGAGCTCGCGACGCCTCTTTATTATTCTATTTGACGGTATCGTTAAGGCCTACATGCGGACAGTGCAGTCGGCGAGTGTCAGGGGTTCCTTATTGCTCTAGAGACGAATTTATCCGTCACCTTTCGAAGCCCCTCTCTCTTGCGTCGCAAGCCGAATTCTTTAGTCGATTGCACGAAGAAAAGCTTAAAGGTTAGTCTCCACATGCTTTGAGTTTTGCGTGCGCGCGATGTTCACAACGGCCGCTGCGAGCAAAAGTCCCGTGGCCCTAGTGACACTGAACCCCATAAGGGGCCTCACCCCGTTTTCTCCTTGCTCTCATACAGACGTTCCATCGTCCGTGTCCCCAAGAAGATTTTGACAAGTGGGAGAAAATGCAGTTGCTCTCATGCTGCACTGGTTATCTTCATCAACGTTTTCTTCTGATACAAAATTGTTATTTATCTAGACAACGACGCTGTAAACGACCACTGTAATTAGAATGTAAAAGGAACCGATAGAGAGCGTCGTACTAAAGTTTTTACCCGCTCACCCTAAAAGTATGTGGTTACACTTCCCAAGTGAAGGTTCCTTTTCATATAGGATTTTCATATAGTCGTTTTCTGTGAATCATAAATCGAAACTGACGTCTTCAACGTCGAATATTTTCAAGACGTCCAATATTTATTGTCTTTATCATAAACGTATTTGGCCGCGAGCATTCTCTCTCAAAGAAGCGAAAGAGTCATTTCATATACACAGTTAGGCTTTACACACACATATCCATTATGGGACGAGAAGAAGGGTAAGAGAACATAGAGAACGATAGCCTTCGCTCTCATATGATAAGTTGGAAGTATCTCTTTATGAGTCATGGGATGATTGATCTTTCTTCCTTTCAGTTGAAAGATTGGAGAATAAGAATAGTGGGTTTTGAAAGAGAATCGATTTGAAACAAAACTCGCTACGTACGGAAGCTTGAATAGAAAAGTACATATGGTACTGCACGAGTTTGATAAGGTGAGACTAAGCCTTGCACTTATAAGCAGCAGAAATGTTACCATTTGTTCTTCATCCTGTTAATTAGATGGTCGTGGCGGAGCTCTGCTTGTAGGCGTTCCCTACGGAATTGACTGTAGCGCGCGTTAGGAAGTAAGGAAAGAAACGCCAACGTCTTTTTTACCAGTATTTGGTGAGGCAGCTACCTTCTTTTATTCCAATATAATAATTGTGAGGCTACAGACAGGGTCTGAAGCTTCTTCGGAACTAGCTATGTTGCGGATGAGCGAAAAGTCCGATTACTGTACGACATGGCCATGTTGAAGAAGCTTTTGGAGGCTACAGATCAGTCGAAAGAGCTGTATAACGTTGTCGTCGCGGTTTTGTAGGTATGGCGTGTCAATATCCTACTTTTTCCAAGGCAAAAATAGGTGAATATCAATGTCCGTATACAGCTGCCTTGATAACCGAATTCACATGCAGAAGCATTTTGTAGAATCCTTAGTCAATCATCTGATTTACTCAACAGTTCTTCCTGTTGCTGTAGTCGACTCAAGGTAAAGTGAAATTGTCCTATTGAATCCTTGCATGCACTCCAAGATTGCACTCAAATAACCATTGTTTTTCTTTGCGATTCTCATCGTTTCACGCCAGCTGGCGAAGAGTGGAAAATAGAAGAACTTCATATGCAGTTGATAATCTTCGAATGATAAGCTTAACAGTAATATTGCATCGATTAATCAAATACACCTGGCTTCTTTTCACAGTGCGATTGTAGGTGTGCTCCTATATATTGAAGGATTTCTCAGTGGCCAGTCATTCGAGCCGACGCACTTCTCAAACAAATGTTGTTCCTTTCAGTCGTAGCGCTTCTTCCTTTCCTGACAACAGGCTTTGAAGGAGTGTCTGACCCTTTGGACGGAAAGGGAGTCGTTATGATTTATCCGTCATTTGTTGATCCAACACGTATTTCGCGAATTGCACGGTTCTTCTTACATTTGAACAGCCTATTTTTTAGCTCATTCGCCGATCTTCGGCACTGAAAACTGGGAGTTTTCAGGTGACGTCGATCGCTACGACTGCAAATTTGTCAAATTTTCGTCGGCCACCTTCTTCAAGATAATGAAGCGCAGAGCAAACCAACGCATTCACGTCCAACTCAACGTCGGATTCGCCAGTCAAATGGAGGATCCGCCATTGTTTTCGTGCTGGGTCCACAAAATAACCGAAATGGGCTTCTACGCTTGCTCAGCGAGAAGAAGCGCCTACGAGACGGTCACTTTGACCATCGAGTGGTTCGCCTTTCTCTCCACTCAAAGCTCTTCGTCGAGCGATTTTCATAGCGCCGTCCTCAGCTTTCCCAAATTCACGACTGAGAGGAGGCTACGGTATATTGGCTTATGAATAGAATGCATAGTTAACAGTGAAGCCACTTCAGATGAATTTCCCATTGCTGCCCAACGTCCTTGTGACAGCCTTGCAGCAAAAAGCGAAGACTCCTGATCGATATGGTACCTTTCTCTGGAGTGAGAAATACGGCTCCGGTGCGCGTGTCTGCTTGAAAGAAGCCTGCGTTTTCAGCGGCGTTCATTCTGGATTTGAAGGGGTATTTGATGAAATAGAAAAGTAGATTTTTTTGAATAACTTTTCTTTATTTTAATCTGGCAGGATTTTATTACGTTCACTACTGTGTGCCTTAAAAGGATTTTCAATTCTTCCGAAACCGGTTCGGTGTCCATCCCGTTTCCGCAAACGAAAGAAAAAACGTTTTGCCAAGTAACTATTGAACTGATATAATTTCAAACGTATATACGTCTTTAACATTTTAGGCTATTTTGTTCCGAACGAAATATTCAATGGTATATCGACCAACGGTGCTAGCATCCTCGATGATATCTAGTGAAGTGGAAGAAGGCAAAGAATCTATCGTCGCCGTATGGACAGAGGTATACACAGGCGCGATGATATATTCCAAAGTTATCATGTTCGTGTCTTTATGTTTAATTGAATACTAGGTTTATTTAGCGGTTGTCTTCTCTGGGGAATCAAGCCTCGAGCAGTGAGAATCGTTTGTATGAGATTTTGCCTTGTTTTCAAATTTAATTTTTTAGATTTCATTCTTTTAGGGCGTGGTCCTGGGCATGACTTTAAAGTGCCCGGGTCCTGAGTATGACCCAATTACAAAAAAACTGCTCCTCGATGGGGTCCTGGGCAAGACCCCCAGCGCATAAAAACTGCCCGAAAATTAATAGGGAAAAAGGCTGTTCGTTTTTTGTTTAATTTTTATTGAAATAAAATGGCTGTATCCCAATTTCCATGACGGCGGCGACACGCGGGAGTGTGCCACCCCGCCGTTGCCCTAACTAATGCATACCTATCTAACCTAAGCTAATGTACGCCTGCTACCTCTTCTATCTCCCTTAGCGCGATGGAAAGACACACGTGGAAGTCATGTTGTGCGCCTAGCTGTGCGCCTCGTGGCGCCTCTGTTCATGCAGCAAACAACTAAAAAAAGATTATTTCTTCCATCCTCGACTTCGTCGTCGCAGCTCTTGTCCAAATTATTCTTTAGTAGCTTTAGGACACAATCGGTACCTGAAAGACGACAGATGATTTCTAACTCAAAAGGCCGTCATTTATCTAAATACCTGTTCTTGGCGTCTAAGAGATATATATTAACGTCAAAAAGTGAAAAGGGTACTGGAGTGCTAACCAATTAAATCTTTGATTGGCCAATGACGGATAATAACGATCCAGGAATCGCGCGTGCGGTGAGTAAGAAATTCAGAAATTTCGTCTTCGCTGCACAGTAAAAGCTACGACGAAAAAGAAAAGATGTTCGTTTATGTTATAGGCCAATTCTGATAAATATAAGTGCCTTCAACGGTCACAAATTCGATATGCCACTTCTCAACGGCTTTGGAGATTAATAAAATGACATCAATACTCCTATTTGCCACCTGAAAGTGCCCAATTAAATTCAACTTCACGAAAAAAAGAGCGTGAAGCCGCGGCGGTTAATTAACGATTATAACTTCCTAAAGCACAAGAACATTATGCCGTTTCTAGGGCTTGAACGTCACTCAAAGTAATTGACGATGAAGAACCTGCTATGTTATTAACTGTAATGCTATGTCAAAAAAATGGCCTGGGACAAGGAGAGAAAAAATATGCACAGAGCCATTTCGTATATACTATACTAACGGCTCGTGTGACTGGCAAACGAAGATGGTATACAATGTGAATTAAGGCAAATAGCTTCGACTAAGTCAAACTCAGAAGGCCCCCCACGCCTCCATGCAATTACAAACCTTATGCTCCTTTCGGACACGATTCTCCTCAGAACGTAACACGATCGCCATCTCAGAACGGTTTTTGGCGGAGCATATATACAGTGCATAGTCCTCTCGAGGCTCGTGTTCGACCTAAACAACGATTCGTCGTACCACGTAACGCTTCGCGACGTCCCACGCACTTGTGGAGCGAAAAAACTGGCTTTTTCGAGCTCGAGCGGCGGCAATGTCCAGATTGACTAACGTTGGCCTGGTTTACGGACATGGAAGAGGCAGTTTCGCGAAGAAAACGCTTTGTGCACGTGGTCGAAAGTTCCCGGTTGCTTGGGTTCATTGACTTCCACAATGCAGTTGGCTATTTCCTCAAGGGAACGTCGATATAGCCCATTCAGATTAGAGCGACAAAATAACTCAATATTTATCCCGCTAAAGAATAGCAACTTCAAGAAAGAAAATTAGTTTTCAAACGCAAGAAAATTAAGTAAAACTCAAAAACGTAAGGTCAATGAAGAAACAAAAACTCTAAACCAAACTGCTACCAGCCACTCGTGGAGATATGACTGTAAGTGAAGCAATGACACAACGCGAGCTTAATTTCAGCATTCAATTCAAGTCGAAGAAACAAATGCTATTGCCACGACGACAGGCCTCTTGATATTCCGCTGAATTAAACAGACAATACCTCTTATTCTCTTCGTAGTGCATCGTAGCAGGATGATCCTTTCCAAGAACCGCTTCGAAAGCTTCAAGAGCCTAGATGCAATCAAAAGAATATACACGATCATTTGCGAGAAAAGACTCTAACCATTTGAGTTAGACGCGCAGCGTCTACGTGTCTTTCCAATGGAAGAAGAGACGCGCAAAGAGCGAGGTAGTGCTGAGCCAAAAACATGTTATCGGACGAAACGAACGTCTTCATAGATTCGGTCACAATGTCGCCAAACTCGAGAGTTCGTTTCCACATGTCCAACGCTGCCAACGGCATACGCACGACTAGTACGTGTGTATATAATAATAATAATATGCACAATGTTACCAAAGCAGCAGGCTTGTGCTGAAGAGGCGAGTTTTCGAATGTAGCAGCTGCGACGATCGAGAGGAGACGATTCGATGAATTTTTCGAGAATAGCCAAAGCGGCAACGTTAACTGCAAAACAAGTACACCATGATGTCAAAACATTAGTTAATTAAGGAATTATTTCACAGTGAGCTTTCTTTAGAGCATCGGCAATCTTATCAATATCTTTGCACTCTTCGACGCATTGTCTCACGTCTGATCGCAGGTTGCAGAAAACAGAACGGACTTCAATCGATTTTAGAGCTTACTTATACCGGGTCTCTCAACGCGAAGGCGTGTATGAATTTTGTTCTTCTCAATCGCCTGTACCAGAAACATTCGTCGAAGAAATATAAAGCGTGATATTTACCTCGGGACTTGTGCAAGCTGGACACGTGCAGTCGAATAGGTATCGTATGCGCAGTCTTTCCTTTCGATATTCTATGGGCTCTAACATTAAATCTTCAACATAGTTCATAGTGAGCTAAAGAGATCATGAAACATATATATGTAAAGTGAAAAAAATGAAACAATGCCTCCTCTCCTTGTCGAATTGGACGAATTGCACGCGCTCGAATTGACGTTCCAACGTTGAATGGAGCCACGTTGGGAGAGCAAGAGTGATTAAAGAGCGAAAACCTTAATTAATTGTGAGAATATTAATTTTAATGACAGAGTAAGAAAGAAACTCAATTATCACTTTGGGAAGAGCGCGATTGCCGCTCCTTCAAGATATGCATCGTCCCTGAGTCCAAATCCGTTACGACGATGCTAAAACAATAGATAAAAGGTCATTGATTGCATCGGTCTAAAAGGCAATACCTGGCCTACAAGTTGGTCATACAACTTTATGTCCAAATCACAACCGAGAAATTTTCGAGTAAACAAATAGGTATTGGAACGAATGACGTCTCCCAATTCGGGACGAAGCGTTTCGTTTGGGTCTATAAGACATCAAATAAGTAATCAAAGTAATTCTAAAAGCAAAGGTATCACTTGAGAGCAAATCACGAATAGGATTGGCTTCGTTTTTAGCCTTGAGAGCCTGCAAAGAAATGCAACAGCTGGTGTTATTATTAAATTTTTTTTTCTAACGTCGAGTTTGTCAATGGCTCGTCCTAAGAAGCGAATGGTCTCGTTGTATTCAGGACCAGAGTTCGTCTGCAATCTCGTGCATTCGCTCTTGTGCATTTTCCAGGCTTTCTTCTGCAAAAGAGAAAATAATTAAAACAATCCCAGATAGAAAAATAAAAGGATTTTAATTCGCACCAGTAGTAGAAGCCCTAACTATTGACATAAGACAAAGCTACTGTACTGTTATCTAGCTAGCGTGGGGGCGGGGGAGCGAAAGAGAAGGGGGCGCGGTCACCTGGCACTGTTTTCCGCAATATCGCGCAAATTCGCAATTCGCGCAGCGATACAATTTTTGCGACCTTCGAACAAATAAAGAAACGAGGCAAACGTATCTTCGCTGCATTTTTACCTGACTAAGCATTCGTGGCACACTTTCCCGATCATTCCATCGTGCACGGCGAACGCGAAAGGCTTTTCTTCCAAGACAATGACACCTCGATCGATTGGATTCGCTGCTACGTAGCCTTTTCCTTTTGTTTCGATCACAACCTCTCTCACGAGGTCTCGAGCCGCCATCTTAGATGAGTGGTAACTTCCCGTAGTGTCCGGGTTTTTCCGCTATGGCGGGCTCTATTAACGTACAGGCATTTTTTAGGGGCGGCGCCCGTATACTTGATTCAGCTCCCGAGTATACAAAACGATTTTGAAAGTTGACCGCTTCGTTTTTACGTCTTAATTAACCAAAAAGCCAGCAATATGCCTAAGACGATTTGTTGACCAATGGCGTGCAGAAATGACTCATTAGAACGTTTGCCACGTCTAGTGTAGTGTACGGATTTTGTTGTGAGTTAGCCACAAACACATTCTCAATAATTAACACGCAGTTTTATATAGTGTAAGTCTTAAAGTTAATCAATTCTCAATAGTTGTCAAATGACTTTTGTTACACAACAATTCCAAGAATCAATCTACTCTTTTTCACGACTGCTTGATGTTTCAGCGTAAAATTCAAGCCAACCAATCTTCTTTGAGCCAAGTGATTTTTCGAGGCAAAGTCTTGAGAACTAACTCATCTTCTTTAAAAATGAATTATTAGTGAATGAAGTGAGCTGGATGCACTTGCAGAGTAGAAGGACACCTCAATATTTGCTGCACCTTATTCCAGTTTAAGAAGAAAATTGTTAAAGCCTTTCTTAACAATTCAAACTAAAAAGCATTAATAGTCTAAAGTAATTATTGCTTTAATTAGGTAATATAACAGGGATACTCAGTAGGGAAGAAATACGAGGTCTAACGTAAATAAACAAATAACTAGTAAAAGGAAAAGCTCTTTCTCAAAAGTTTCACGCTCCTGGTAGGGCTTGGGATGCTAGGAAAGTGTAAAATATTTGCACGTGAGTAACGTTTCCCGGATACATCTTTATTTATTAATTTTTTTCTTCACTACTACTGTACGCCTAAAACCTATTCTAACAACAGAACGGAAAAAAGTGAACGCGAAAAACAAACAAGAGTGAGAGTCGAAGGCAGAGGTGATAGAAAGTCACACTTCCAACTGACACAGTATCGCATAGCAAAACGAAACCTAGAGAACCAAGGTCCAGTATACGTACTTACCAAAAAAAGGCGAAATGAAGCGCGTCTGTGTTTGAGTGACCCAGGTCGCACCACGTGGAGGTCCAGACGCTTCGCAACCCAGTCGACCCTCCCCAACGGCATGAATTGGATCAGAATCCCACATTTCGTGGGCCTCTGAGGTTCGTTGCCCCCCCGGGAGACGACTATCACCTCCGCCGAAGAGGCCCGCTCATCGTGTGCTCGACGTGGAGGAGAGCCGACGAACGCCGACGCTGTCCCGTGTTATACCAAGGAAACAATCCTTGATAAGACGAGCGTGTTTTCCCGACGCGAAAGCCCCTAGAGGTCACGTGGGGGTTGGTAGTCCCACCCCTCACGTGATATAAAGACAATGACGTAACGGGTGCCTTTCTATAGCAAAAGCATTACTAGAAGCAGGTTTTACGAAAAGTGACGTATTTTTTTTGTTCTCCCAACACTACAAAATCCCAGCAAAGCACGCATCTACCTCATCTCCTAATAAAGTTGTCTACTTACTTGCTTGACAGCTGTCACAACGGATGTGATCAGATAAAGCTGTAAGGAGCTTCTGCGATAAACTTTTTCAGCTGCTCAATTCTTTCTCTTTATCTTTTTGCTCTACAAGGCATTGAGACGATGGTAGATCCTCTCTAGAAAAAAATTATTATTTTTTTCTGGGCTGTAGCAAAAGTTTTACTGAAATCGACGTTGGACTGCTTCAGACTCTAATCGAAATGCGGCAAAATCTCGCCTGAGGATGAATACAAATTAAATAAATCATTTTTTATTTTTACCAGGTATTAATTAACCTGATTTGAGCTATTTCTTCGTCTTTACAATGCACAAGTCGTTGGGTAGTATCCAGTTTTTCTCTGAATTCAAAAGCAGTTTCTGCTATCAAAAACAATCATCTTTATACCAAATAATAAACAACCTGATAGCCGATTTTTCTTTAGCCAAATCAGAGCATCTTCGTCGCAGATGGTCCAACTCGCGTTGCATTACGTCAACGTCATGACTGTCACCTGGAAGCGAAAGAGGCGGAGATGGACTTGCTGCGAGAACTGATGCCTGTCTCGATAAGAAAATTTCTCGTTCAATTCTCACGTACGACTCGTTGTTACCGTCTGCAAAAAAATTGATTAAATTAGTAAGCGCAACTAAAACAAAGAAAATTTATTACCGAGATGAATGGCACTGACAAGTGGCATGTACGTCTCTTCATTCGAATCGCGTCCACCACAGATGATGACGTCTGCAGTGTGGTCTTCGTTCTGCACACAATGACATGTGTGATAACGCACCTTTCCCAATTGCGAATCAACGTCCATCTAAACAAACCATTAATCAATAAGTAACGGTATACATATCATTACAGATACCTCATAAGCTTTGGACTTTTTACAATCCAGAACGTAAACATAGTCAGAATTTATTTCGTCGTTCAACCCACCACCGATGAGAAGGCAAATAGATTCATCTTGTAATCGTTGTGTCACTAATTGACAAATTGTATGGTTGTGCCTGGGTGATGGTTTTACACTGAAATAAATGGTCGTCCACGCCTAAAAACATTGCAATAATATTTTTAGGTTTCAATTTGGCATGTTTACTTTTAGATTTAAATCTATCAACAGTGAGTGAGTTTTGTTCCTCACGTCTTTTCCATAGACTAATGCTCGATGCTGGTCGATGGTTGCCATGGCGGCGGCCAAAAGTGGCTTTGGTCTTTTTCCGCTTAATTTCAAATCCAACCAAACTCCTAATTCATATTCAAAATATTATTAAAATGATATCAAATCAATTCACCTATTTCATTTCCCTCTTCAAGTCTAAACTCATAAACATCATTACTCCAGTTGTATTTATTCTGAGTCGCTCCAGACTGGAGCCGGTCACGAGGTATCTCCTCTCTGCCGCTATCTCCCCCAAACATAATCATTCTCGATCCAATCGCACACAAACAGCAGGATGAGCGTTCGTGCGGTATCTTTCCTCCCATAGGAGTCGCAACTTCGATCCACTCCATTTTCTTCGGATCGAGACGATAAACGATTCCCAGTCGAAGATCTCTGTATGAGATTCCTCCGTACGAGTAGATCATCTTGTCGATGACCACACATCGTGCTCCTATACAAGGAGGAGGAATCGTTTGACCTTGAGTCAGTCGACGAATCCATTTTCTTTCCGCTCTTCGAATATTCATCACGAATACTTCATTGCGGGGAAGGTATTTTGAGCCATCGTAGCCGCCGAAGAGATGAAGATGATCGTCGACGAACGCGCATTCATGAGAACGCCGTTTTTCGGGTGTGTTCGTTGAAGAGTCATCGTCAGGGGAGTCCTTTTCGTCAAGAGGTGAGGCCATTTCTGTGGCAACCAGTTCGAAATAGAGAAGAGCAGACGATACTTCTGTTTCCTCGCTCTCTCGCCGCGCGAAGTACGAGTTCAGAGGTCATGCATGAGTAGGAGACGTTATCCGGGTCATCGTCATTCGGTTATCCTGGTAATGCTCTTAGAAAAAACCAACGTTTTCACTGAATTTTTTCACAACACTGGCTTTGGCCCTGCTCATTGGCGTTCAAAATCAGTTTCTCTACGGGCTGGCGCTTTTACGAAAAGGTGAGGCTTCCTAAGGGGTGTCGCGAACAGATTTTCTCAATGCGAAGCGTAACGTAAAGCTCGCGACGCCTCTTTATTATTTCATTTGACGGTACCCTAAAGGCCTACATTTTTACAGTGCAGTCGGCGAATCTCAGGAGTTCCCCATCGCTCTAGAGCGAATTTATCCGTCGCCATTTAAAAGCCCGTCTCTCGTGCGTCGCACACCGGATTCATTCCTCCGTTGCACAAAGCGAAGCAAAAAGGTCAGTCTCCATATGTCTGGAGTTTTGCGTGCATGCGATGTTCCCAACGCCCGTCGCGAGCAAAAGTTCCGTGGCCCCAGTGATGATGAACCCCAAAGGGGCCCCACCCGTTTTCTCCTTGCTGTCATACAGACATCTCATCGTCCTTCTCGATCCCTATTTTTACAAATAAATCCTCATAAAAATTTTCAATGTAGTACCACCCTTTCTTTCCCTTTTTGCGAAGACCTTCAATCACGTCAAGATTTTGAGGTTTGGCAACTTAGATATTACGGCACGACATTGAGACCTTATATCTCGTGCGGAAAGTTGGATTGGAACGTTCGATTAGTCGGCCCTTTCGGTGGGGCAAATCTTCAAAGCGAAGGCAGAGTCGAAATTTATTTTAGCGAAGCGTGGAACGTTGTATGCGACAGCTATTGGACTTATAACGATTCCATTGTGGCCTGTCGCCAACTTGGCTACAGGAAAGCGATCTTAAGCAAACTACGAGTTCTGGCAGTCACAAGCGAAGCAAAAATATATACCAATGGTAGTCGTTGCAAAGGACACGAAACGGCGTTGGAAGATTGCCATTTGTCTTTGTTTCCAAAACTTGGCGGGAATACGTGCCATGAGGTCATAATTGTTTGCGAAGAGAGAAAATGTAAAGATAACCTAATATGTACGACAATTTCTCATATACGGGTACGTCTTTTTTTAGATTGTCCTACTGGCTGGTTTCTTTACGCGGGCTATTGCTATAGTCTTTCGGCTAGATCTCGGTACTTTCACACTGATACTTGGTTTCTTGACAGATGGGACTGTGGTCGCAGCCGCGTTAGCATTACCAGTTCTCATGAACATGCGTTTTTGCTGACTCTTCTCGCCGAGTTCGACTCAAAAGACCAACTTGGTGGTCGTGACGTGTGGATTGGCTTAAAACGAGAATACGGTAACCAGTTTAGGTGGATCAATGGCGACGAACTGAGGTATGAAACGGCACTCCCGCGTATTTGCTAATACGCTAATGTCTCTGTTTATACAGCTACATCATGTGGGCTAGAGGTGAGCCGTGCCCAGACATTTCTTTTGACTGCGTTATTATGAACTCTCGCACTGGCTATTGGCAGACGGAAAACTGTTTGAGCGCAAGGGAACACATATGCAAAATAGCTCTTGGTAGGATACCTTTTTCTCCTGCTATCTTCTTCATTGTGTTTTTAGGCGATTTTGACTATAAACTTCGCCAAGAAGCGCCGCCGCCCCCTGATAATCGATGCAAAAAGATGAAGTCTCCTTCACGAAAGCCTGCTACTTTGTGAGCAAGAACGGCAATGAGATGGTATCGCAAGAAGACGCTCGGAATCAATGTCACAGTCGCGATGCTGACCTAGCTTCATTGATCGACATTAGCGAGCATTTCTTTATAGCAAAAGAATCTTCTGGCTTCAAAGGTTCTTCGTATTGGATCGGATTGATTTACAATGATACGTCGAGCAGTTTTTCATGGCTTAATGGCTTACCTACCACTTTCACCAAATGGGCAAAATATGAGCCGGCTTATGATAAGGGAAACTGCGTTACGTTTGTATTTGACGGTCTCGACTTTGGTTGGTCGGTTGCAAATTGTTCAGCCAAGGCTGGGTACGCCTGTAAAAGTAAGCTTTGAAAAAAAAAACGCTGATCAATAAACGTTATTATTTTAGGAGAACGAAATGTCTCAGATGATCGTGTATATGCTGCATCAGAAATTTCTCCCGGCTGTCAGTGTTACGACTTTTACCGTTGATCTGTTTTACCTTTTATAACGTGATTCTTTTAGATGTTTATATGTGTCCCAGTGGTTGGACGAGGCTCGGAAGGCAGTCCTGCTTTAGACGATTTGACGCCGTTTTTAAAACGTGGCATGAGTCGTTGCACGACTGCGAGAAGTCGAGCAGTAACGAAGGGTCTCTTGCCAGCATTCAATCAGTTCAAGAAATGAACCGACTTTCTGTTCTCTTTACTGAGAAAGAAACGTGGATTGGACTTAATGACATTGACAGTGAAGGCAAGTATAGTTGGACCGATGGCTCTCCCTTTGTCTATGCGACCTGGGGACCATCGGAAGCTAAAAAGATCAAATTCGAGCGAGAGAGGCAAGATTGTGTTGCTTCTACGAAAAACTTGTGGAATTCCGACCATTGTCTTGCAAAAAAGCCAAGCTTATGTCTCATGCCAGCTCGATTGGGTACGTGATGAAACCAAACAACGATTTACTTACTCCTTTTGTTTCTGTAGATTTTGATGAATGCTATAGCAACTCTAGTAATTGTGACGTAAATGCGGCGTGTACGAATACGTTGTTTTCATTCGTGTGTACTTGCAAGCAAGGATTTATAGGAAATGGAACTACGTGCGAAGGTGCGTTGAGACTTTACTTGATTCTCGGCATAAATTTCCTTATGGTTTACTTTAGATTATAGGGAATGTTTGACTTGTTACAAGAGCTTCCAAGAGTGCGTTAAAATAGATGGTGTCTACAAGTGCGTATGTAGAAGTGACTGGGTGGGCCACGGCAGTTACTGCACTGATATTAACGAGTGCGATTTGTGTTACAAGCACGTATGCAGTTGGCAAGCAAATTGCACGAATACTCCTGGGTCGTTTCGCTGTACTTGCCTGCCCGGCTGGAGTGGAAACGGATTCAGTTGCGAGGATATTGATGAATGTGACACCGGAATGCCGTGTCACCAATTTGCAAACTGCACAAATACGAACGGATCGTATATATGTACTTGTGCCTCTGGTTTCACAGGAAATGGAACCGATTGCACACGTCTTGACGAAGTTACTACTTCGTCTTCTTTGGAGAACAGCTTAATCAACTCAAATAGAGGTAAGCCTTTGCAATCCTCGCTTATTATGATTGAACGTCTTATATAGGTTCATCGATGATCATCGCATTATCAGTTATTTCTTCGATTTTTGTCTTAATATTACTGATCGTCATTTTCGTCGCTGTCTATTTCCGTTGTAGAAAGACTGGCTCATTTATGGCAGTCGTAGTCTAGACAAATGGGAAATTAATCCCGGCAACATCATGTTGCTTGAGAAGATTGGCGAGGGTTTTTTGGTGTCGTGCGCAAAGCATATCTTTATCACCATACGGAAAAGCAACTAAAGCTTGGAAGCAGAATTGGAAGCGACTCCGACGGCGATGAGAATAAAACGGTTGTGGCATGCAAAACGTTAAAAGGTAAACGCATGCATATGTTTTGCAATTAGAAATAAAATGTTTTTTAGAGAGATATCTTCATCATGATGAGATTGATTTCTTGGAGGAAATCAAGCTCATGAAACGAATCGGGCGTCATCCGCATATTGTCTGCATGCTTGCATGCATAACGGCAGCTCAGCCGCTTTCCCTGATTGTCGAATACTGTGGTCACGGTGATTTACTCAGCTTTCTACAAAGGAGAAGAGTCGAAGTATTTCTAAATACTAAGACAAGTCGTGTAAGTTTTTAAATATTTTGCGTTTTTCAGGGAACAAAAAAAGACGAATTAGAGCGTCATAGTCTCCATAAGGCACAAAACCAATTTTCTTGTGATGTAGGTTAGCTTAAGTTATATTACGTGTTTGTCGCTTGTAGACTTCAACGCCCTCACTGTCAGAGTGTGATGGCGAGAATGAGAATGAGAAGGGAAGTGAGGAAGAAGGTGAAGCTGAGGATAGTCTAAAGGGCGAAAACGATTGCCATTCAGTCGCCGTAGAAATCGAGGAAGAGTGTATCAAGGAGGTCACTTGGGAATTAACGCCTTCAGATCTTTTGTCCTTTGCTTGGCAAATTGCATCGGGAATGGTACGAACGCTCTAAGAAAGTGACTGCTATAATTTTGACTTTTAGGAATATCTTTGCGGGAATAATCTTGTTCATCGCGACCTGGCGTGCCGCAACGTGCTCATCGGCGACAACAAAATTCTTAAAGTTTCAGACTTCGGATTAACGAAGGCCGTCTATGAGGACGGGGCATATAATCAAAAGACAGCGAGACGACTTCCGTTCCGTTGGATGTCTGTCGAAGCCATTATACACCGTCTCTTCAGCGAGAAAAGCGACGTGTACGTTTCGCCAAATTCAAGTATTTGCAGAAGGTTTTGTATATATGCGTTTAATTTCAGATGGTCGTATGGAGTTGTCCTCTGGGAAATAGTCACTCTAGGTGTGGAGTATTTTCCCTGTTATTCTCGTGTATCTTGACGCCTGTTTCTTTCCAGGCTGTTTCCCTTACCCTTTCTTGGCAAGTAAGGATCTTCTCTTCCATTTGCGTAGTGGTAACCGGTTAGAGTGTCCAGAAAATTGTTCCAGGGAACTGTGAGTCCAAAGTGTATGTTTTCTAGCGATTTCCCAAGCCGTTCCTTTCTCAGATACGAAATTATGTTTGAGTGTTGGCGCAGTGAACCGGAAATGCGCCCGACGTTTGAAAAGCTCTCCACGCAGTTGGGCAAAATGCTGGAGGAAGAGACACCTACGAAGTACCTCAACCTTGATTCGATTTATATGTCTTCTTTCTGCGATCTAAAGTCAACAACGGGTAAAAGGCAGTCGGGATCGGCGTCTTCAGAAAAAACTGATGACGCTTTGGGTGCACTGGACGACGCTCCCAGCGACGGAGCTGACGTCAGACAGAGGCGCGTGTAGTGAAAAGAATGTTCCGTCTAGAGTTAAGCTTAGTGGCTGCATTATGTCTACGCTGCTAGTCTGAAAGTTATCAATTTGACGTTGTTTTGTTCTTTCGTAGAATCCATTTAATTGAAAATCGTTGTTTTGTCTTTGTGTCTGCAGTTGCTTTTGTAGTCTTTCAGAATTCGGTGTGTAAAATTTCTGTAAGAAAATGATATTAAACTATCGCGCCCGTATGTTGTAGGATAAACGGCTTTTGGCCGTTTTTGTCGACGTAACGCGCGGAGAAATTTTTGACCACGCCCTCTTAAAATGAGCCACGCCTACTAAAAATAGTGACCACGCCTTCTGAAAAGAGCCACGCCTAATAAAAATAGTGGCCACGCCCTCTAAAAAAGTGCCACGCCTACTAAAAAGAGTTACCACGCCCTCTTAAAAAAGAGCCACGCCTACTAAAAACCGTGCAAATGTAAGGACTATTTGAACGTAACGCGAGTTTATGAGAAATTTAGGACCTTATTAAACCTGCACTTCAGTAGAAATTGTCACGATCGTGAAAATTATCTTTCGTCAAACGATTTTTTGGCAGGCGTGAGAAACGAGTTGAGCGGGCGTGAGTGCGTGAGACTTGGCCACTCTGGTTTTGACGTCGCAACAGAAAAGAGGTGTCTTTTTGCAGGACAGCAATATGCCCAAGACCACTTTTTGTCGAATCAAGTGTCGAAATGACTCATCAGGACGTTTTTCCACGTCTAGTAGTGTACAGATTTTGTAGTGAGAAAGGATTAGAAACAAAAAAACTATTAACACGCAGTTCTGCAGTGTAATAAAAGTCTCACTCGAAGTTAGTCAATTCTCTAAAGTTGTCACACAAAAATGCCAACAGTCGAACTAAAATACACTTTTTGACGCCAGGATGATGTTTCAGTGTGGGAGTCAAGCCAACCAATCCTCCTTTAGCCACGTGATTTTTCGAGGCGAACGTCTTGAAAACTAACTCACCCTCTTTAACGATTCATTTTGTAGAGACAAAGTTACAACTTACTAGTATACTTAGCTCTCATTGTCATAGTGACATCCTATTGTCTTTGATATGTGCTTTTGTAGGACGAAAGAATCTATCACGCTATACTGTACGCTCCTTCCTTTCTCGAGTCCCACGTGAAAGAATCAAAGTAACTGCACTACCTCCATATGTATACTGCATGATCTAGAGAATCAACAGTGTACACGATCGTTCTGTTCTAAACACTCACCACAAACGGTTGATATGAGCCCCGAAACAATAATCACTGGCATCTCTCCATGACAACCACAGTTCGACTTTTTTTTCTTTAATTTATAGCAGCTAAACTCCAAACCCAAAGCTCCAAAATAAAAATCCTAAAGATCACCTTCAAGGATATCTTCTATATGCTCTCACCTCTCAGGCTGCGAGTTTAGTTTCACGCACTCGCTCTCAACGTTGAAGAGGCGACACGAGTTAAATGTACGTCTGTAAGAAAAAATGTTGTAAACAACTTGCGTTCAAAAATTACCTGTCCTATTTCACCTCATCACTATAGACGGATACATTTAGGGCGTTCTGTATCGTTTTCTTCCATGTGACAATGATAGATGTCAATTGTGGGGTCGCTCAGTGAAATTTAACCTTTTCGAGGAGGATTGCAACAGCGCAACTCGATACACAGTGCGTCACTTGTAAAAATCCCCTCTGGAGAAGGACTAATAAACTTCTTTATGACCACAACGAAAAAACTGGGTGAGGCCCCTTTGGGAACCAGTATCACTAGGGCAACGGAATTTTTGCTCGCAGCGGGCGTCGTGAACATCGTGCGCTCGCATACCTTTAGGACATTTGAAGACTAAGCTTTTAGCTTTTCTGTGTGTAACGGAGTAAAGAATTCGGCTTGCGACGCACGCTTCGAAAGGGCGATGGATAAATTCGTCTCTTGGGCGATGGGGAACCACTGAGACGCGCCGACTGCACTGTCAAAATGCAGGCCACTACTCTACCGACAAACAGAATAATGAAGACGTGTCGCGAGCTTTACGTTACGCTTCCCAACGCGAAAATCTGTTCGCGCGATCACTTACGGAGCCTCACCTTTTCACAAATTAGCCAGCAGCTAGAGAAACTGTTATGAAAAGCCTACCCGCATGACCGAAGCGCGTCTTCCGAAAAATTTCAGTCAAAACGTTTTCTTTTTCTTCGACCATTACCCGGATAAGGACACGATACCCGGATGCAAAGGAAAGGAATGTCGTCATCAAACTCCAGACGCAACAACAAACAAACCGCACACAGACAACGTAAACAACGCAAACAACACGAAAACCAGTCTCACGAATAGTCGAGTCAATAAGCGCATTTATACAGCACTTTCATTTTCTATTACATACCTGACATCGAACCCGTCACTCAGCGCTTCCCTGATCGGAGATGAATCGATTTCAATACTCTCGCCAACGCTTTCAGACGACGCCGTTCCTGGCTGTCCAGATCCCGTTGTTGACTTCAGGTCCCACAAAGGATTCACAAACGTGATATCAAAATTGAGGTATTTGTTCGGGCTTTCTCCTTCGACAATATCTCCCAAAAGCTGAGAAAGTTGTTCGAATAACGGGCGCTTTTCCGGTTCAGCATTCCAGCACTCAGACATCAAATCGTACCTTATTTTATTATACGTAGGATGGCTATAGATTAGAGAGCTTTGACTTACATTTCTCGGGAACAGTTCTCTGGACAGTCTAGCCGGTTACCCCTGCGCAAAAGCGACAGAATATCTTTGCTTGACATGCAAGGATAGGGAAAACAGCCTGTAGCGTAAAAGGTAAAGAAATAGTGAACAAAGTAGCATGCAGACTTACCAAAAGTGAATATCTCCCACAGAACAACTCCAAATGACCACCTTAGAATATAAAGCTCAATTACAGTCTTCGTAGAAAAAATTCATACGTACACGTCGCTTTTCTCGGTAAAAAGACGGTGTAAAATAGCTTCAATGGACATCCATCGGAACGGCAAACGCCTGGTAGTCTTCTGGCTGTATGCGCCATCCTCGTAGACAGCTCTCGTAAGTCCGAAGTCGGAAACTTTGACGAGATTGTTTTCGCACACGAGCACGTTCCGACAGGCCAAGTCGCGATGAACAAGACCTTTTCCGGCCAAGTATTCCTAAATGATTTATTTTTCAGCAACATTAACCGCGAGAGCTGGTTCACACCATTCCTGACGCAATTTGCCAAGCAAACGACAAGAGATTGCTAGCCGTCAATTCAATTACTTCGTTTTTCGCTTTTTCACTGTTTTCATCCTCGACAACATTTTCCTCCTTCTTCGTGTCCTGGCCATCATCGCAAGCCTGACAATCTGTCTCACTCTTCTTTTCATTACTCTCGTCATCCTCATGTTTGAACAGCGTTATTTCGCCATAGTCGTTTGACACCGACGGCACGCTTCCCTAACAACGAAAAATTCATAATTAGCATGAAATGGAATTGTGAAAACAACTGCCTCGCAAAGTTTAGTCTCTTCAGAGTTTCGTTTAGTTGATCCCTCGCAAATCTCCTCTAGGCTGCCATTTTCTTCAGAGGCAACTCGATTTGATGACTAACAAAATAATTAAAAAAGGGAAAAACTAATTTGATTCAGCAATATACGTTTGGTCTTCCTTTTCGGAGATAGTTCAGTAAATCGCCACAACAGCAGTACTCGACAATCAGGCATAACGGCTGGCATTTCGTTACGCATGCGAGCATGCTAACAATGTGCGGATGTTGTCCAATGCGTTTCATAAGCTTAATTTCTTCCACGAAGTCAACCGCGTCCGCCTGCACATACGTCTCTAAAGTATAATGGTTTAAGTACAACAAAAGTAAAGAAAGGACAAGCTTGTTGTTCAGGAAAAGAACTACTGTATAACGCGAGTATATAGCCGCGGAAGACCTTGGCACCTTTTAGCATTTTACAAGCCACAACTGACTTATATTCATTATCGCCGGACTGACGTCTGACTCCGCATTGCATATTTAGTCGGTTTGACGGATTGCGATAAAGAACTGCTTTGACTACCACACCAAAAAAGCCTTCGCCAATCCTTTCCAGCAGCGTCAAATCTCCAAGATTAACATCCCAATCGTCGATGGTTGTCTCCTCGAAACGATTTCTCCTACGGCGAACAAAGAAAAATACAGCGAGGAGGAGGATAAAGAAAACAAAGAAGCAAATGACAGACACGACGGTTGTCAATTGTGAAGTCGATAAGCCTGCAGAACAAGAAGAGCAAATTATATTGTTTATAAACAAGAGTCCATGAAGTCAAACGAGCGAGAACTCGTCTATGATCGAAAGAAAATGAAGTGATGTTGCCATGTATGCATTGATTAACGTGTATGTACTTTACCTTGTCTATCATTGCCTTCACAGTAACTTCCATTGCCCGTAAACCCATCTTTGCAAATGCATTCAAACGATCCGTTGTTATTGATGCAACTTGCCTGCTTGCGACAGGGAAATAAAAGACACTCATTTTCATCTAAAACCCCAATAGTTTTACTTCGATTCGCAAGCTCTCCTTCTGATATGATGTACCTTCGCACGTAGTTCCGTTTCCTATAAATCCAGTTTTGCATGTGCATTTGTAGGAGGAAAGCGTATTCTTGCAAGTTGCGTTTACGTGACAGTTATCGGTTTTGCTAAAACACTCATCAAAATCTACACACAAAGGCGACAAAGTCCAGTATACACTCTGAACATAACGCTGATCTATACCATCAGAAGCTGGTGTAAGACACACGCTTTTCTTTCTTTCAGAACAAGATCTCGAATGCCAAAAGCTTTTTGTTGCAGCTACACAATCGTGCGCTTCCCGCAGTTGAAAACTCTTCTCACGTTCAGATGAGCTCCAGTTGACGTAGACTACGGGAGAGCCATCGGTCCAATTGTAGATGCCTTCATTGTCAATGTCGTTAAGTCCAATCCACGTCTCCTTTCCATCAAGCAAGGCCAAAAGACTATCCATTTCTTTGAGAGAGTTAATACTGGCAAGAGAGCCCTTTCCATCGCTCAAGTTCTCGCACTCGGCCAACGACTCGTGCCACGTCATCAAAGTGTCAAGTCGTTTAGTGCACGACTGCATGCCAAGCTTCGTCCAACCACTAGAACACATGTGGACATCTAAAAATTAATATAAGTTGGGAAAACAAGAGCTTTTGAAACACTAACTGCCCACAGAAATCTGAGAAGGCACCGTTACAGGTACACATTTAGCTTCTAAACTTCCTAATAATTCTATGTTAGATACTGGGCGTCTCGCTGTATTCGGCTTACTTTTACAGACATATCCAGCCTTGGTCGAACATTTTGCAGTAGCCCAACCAAAGTTAACTCCGTCAAATCCGAACGTAACGCACATGCCATTCTCATGCGCCGGCTCATATTTCGCCCACATTGTGAAAGTGGCTGGTAAGCCATGAAGCCACGTAAAGGCTCTTGAAGTATCATTGTAAATCAAGCCAATCCAATACGCTGATCCACTAAAGGGAGAAGATTCTCTTGCAACAAGGAAATGTTCACTTATGCTGCTAAATGAGGCTAAATGAGAATCGCGCTCTTGACATTTATTGTAATGTGCGAAATCATGCGAAACGGCCTCATCTTCTTCTTTAGACAAATAATAGCAGGCTTCCTTGAAGTAGATTTCGTCTTTTAAGCAACGATTATTAGAATCAGGTTCGTCTGTTTCACGCAAATCATTGTCAAAATCGACTAGAAAACAAATCTGTCAAGAGGAAACTAGTGCTGAGAATGTCTCATACCAAGAGCTACTTTGCATAACATTTGTTTTTGGCTTAGGCAATCAGCCGTCAACCAAGAGCCAGTGCGAGAGTTCATAGCAACGCACGTACGAGAAGGATCAGCGCTTGGTTCTCCTCTTGCCCACATGACGTAGCTGCACGCAACAGCGTATTCAATTATTTTTCTTTCGTGAAAGCTGTTTCATCGCGCTGCACCTTAAGGAGTCTTGATTGACCCACTTGAACTGATTCTCTCCTTTTCGCTGTAAACCAAGCCACACGTCATTATCAACGCGTCTGCCTTCTGACTCAAAGTCGGCAAGGAGAGTCAGAACAAAAGCATGTTCGTGAGAACTGCTAATGCTGACTCGGTTAAGAAAGCATAATTCTTCATAATAATCCCAATAATGGTCGTCAAACGCAAAAGGTTGGTATGAAAGAGTATAGCAATAGCCAGCGTAGAGAAACCAGCCACGAGGACAATCTAAAAAGTCGTTTAAATTAGAAACGGTGCATAGATTTGCACTTGCTCTACATTTTCTCTCTTCACAGAGAACGACGGCTTCCTGGCAGGATTCATAGGGCTGTTCTATTTGTAGATCGCAATCGTACAACGCTGCTTCGTTTCCCTTGCAACGTCTACCATTCGTGTATATCAGTACGTCGTTTCTAGTTGCTGGAAATGTTCGCTTTGATGAGATAGGTTGTCCGTAGCCTAACTGGCGGCAGACAATAACGGAATCATTCAAGTTCCACTTGCTGTCGCATATGACGCGCCACGTTTCGTTGATATGAACTTCGACTCTTCCCTCGCTCTGCTTTGCTTCACCGAAACCATTGAATAATCGTGTGTTCCAGTCTGAGTTTCGGCACGTCACCTCAATGCCAAAATACAATTTCATGTCCGTTTCCAAAGAGAGAGATCTGATGTCCTGAAATGATCTGCATGGAGCAAAACAATGAACTTGCAAACAGCTCGAACGCCCAGCCAAGGATTGATTAGCACCTGTCCCTTCGCTAAATCCCAAATGCCTACAATAGGCGTTAGATACAAGATTAGGGGTTCGTTCATCAAAATAAATGAAGCAAGCCGCTTTCCACTCTTCTCCTAGAAGAATTTCAAGTAAACCTCGGGTGGAAACTGAACTGTTCACAAGACGAAAGTCAAAAGGGTAGACGCTAGTTGTCCGACAAGAAACAAATACGTGCTCATTGCATGTCGCATTGCGTCGATCACAACTGCGAACAAACTCGTCGTTTGACGTACATTTAATGTCAAGAGAAGCATAGTCGCTTTTTTCAACCCGGGAACTAGCTTCCAACAGACCACTGTAACCCAATTGATGACACGCAGCAGTTGCCATTTGAATGGCACTGTTAATGACTTCACTTACGCAGACGCGTCTCCAAAACCCATCCTGAAATAATTCGAGATGTCCACGTGAGGGTAAAACACTGCCGACAAGTCGAACGTCACCGTCAATTAGACGAGTATCTATTAAGAAAAAAATGAGCAGTTATAAGCAAAGCGAGAAAGAGCGCGTATCACTTTTGGGCTTCTTGCAAATAAAAGCGTGTTGAGACGAACAGGATTCAGGGCGCCAATGAATTGTTAAATCAGTATTATACACGAGCTTCCCACATGACTTTTCTTCGTTGAAACTGCTTAACTGATTCCATTGAGCATACGTTAAGAACGAACCGTCTGACCATCGATAGCTGTAAACACCTGTTGCCGCAGTAGGTCTTCGTTCCAGACCGAAAAAATATTCTCCCCCTGAGAAAGGGAAAGCACTTTCTTCTTCTTTATCATGGAAAGAGGCAAGTGCTCCCCCTACGTGAGAGCAATTTTCCACAGCTTTAGACCAATTGGAAGGAAAAAAATTTCTAGGCAGATGAAAAGAAAAAGCATGACAGTATGACGAAGTACATTGCCAAGGGAATCCGCCGCAATCTGAAGAAAAAAAAAACATTGCAAAGTACATTTTTTGGAGTTCAAAAGTAATAGGGGAAATAGACATGCCGTCTGATGAAAGAGTAAAAAATCGCCAGTTGATCGCGTACCGTACCTTCATAACATGTATCCTGAGCCGAAACGAGTTTCGGTGTGATGTTGGCAAGTACAAAAGCGACGACGGCAAGATAGTGGTGATATTTAGTAGGTACGACGAACCGGCGAATTTTGTTTATTGTTGAAGAAGAACAGGCGATTTCTCTCTCTGAAAAGCAATGCCTTATGCGACGAACATACGCAGCGACAAGAATAAGAAGAAAGACAAGAAAGACAAAAAAGACGCAGATCCCAGGAGTCAAAGTTGGTGGTCTAGCCGTAACTGGTGAGAGAAGTCATTAAAATGGAAAATTAATTTAAAAATCGTTTTTGAAAAAATCACTTAGCGCTGAAGTAGTGAACATGTAAATCTTCCGAGGAGCACCAGTTCCGATGACGTCACTATCCTAAAAGAAGACGCTTTAAAAAACAGAAATCGTTACACTGTTGTACCAATCTGTGAGGTAAAAGTCTCTGCACTCGATTGATCGCTGCACGCTTGAGAATAGCCATAACACACACAGTTGCTTGGTTTCCTAAAAAGTACAGTATATCCAGTTCGACTTGATTTTTCGCGACACTTTCACCTTGTAAGGCAGTGCTTGAAAGGAATTTAGTGTCACATACGTCAACAGTCGCGGAGGCGCCTGCAGTAGCTTTCTAGACATGATATAGTGCCGAAATGTGCAATTTATAGTAATATTTCTGCAATTTAGAGCGTTTCAGTTGACTTTTACCAGTACCTCGGTAGCCTGTGCGAAACGTCGCTTGCATGGAGCTGGCCAATTAATAGTGACTTCAAAGTCTTCAAGTTGGACGTCAAAACCGTCTCCTTTTGCATCATTGAACACTCGATCGCGAATTATGCTTGCAAGCTCGGTCTTTTGCTCGTCGGTGAGCTCGCTGCATGGAACGTCAATTTCAGGATCGGTTGTTCTGAGGTCAGACAAACCCAGCACAATTGGTTCGTCTTTCTCGCATCTGTACACATTCGGTGGGGGGTCCCAGGTACCGTTGACTGTACACTCTTACCGGGTTATTTGCACTTCTGCAGCTACTCCGAAACCGCTTTGGCAAGCGAGAGGGCATTGACAAAAGGCGATCGTAGTAAAACGCGCACAGACCGTCGTGCCATGATCTGGCGCAGGAACGTCGCTATTACAGGTCGACGTTTGGCACCGACGCCCGCTGAAGTTCTCCTCACACTCGCACACACCGGGAGAAGAGCACCTACCGCGGTCGCAATTGGGCACGCAGACGGGATCCGCGCACGTATCGCCCTTGTATCCAACGTCGCAGAGGCACGTATTCGGTTTGACGCAGCGGCCGTTTACGCACGGATTAGCGCGCGTCGGTGTAGCAGACGTTGCGCACGCTAGGCCCGACCATCTGCTAACGCATCGGCACTGGTTAGGCCCGATGCAGGATCCTCCGTGGCTGCATCCGCGATAGCACATCGGCCCGCCGCCTTCGCCGCCGCCGCCCTTTTCACCCTTATTGCACAGGAACACTGGACAAAGCGCTTCATTAAGTTATTACTAGTCTCGGGGCCAGACCTCTTCGCTCGGGCAGGAAGAGGGTCTGGTCACCTGCGCACACTCAGTCTGTACCGCCGCACTGTACAGTGCGGCCCAATCAGCGCGCTTGAATTCATTGAGTTATTCTATATTAAATTAGTCTGAGGCCAGACCAAAGACAAACAAAGACGTCCCGATTCAATGAATTCAAGCGCGCTGATTGGGCCGCACTGTACAGTGCGGCGGTACAGACTGAGTGTGCGCAGGTGACCAGACCCTCTTCCTTCGCAAGCGAAGAGGTTTGGCCCCCAGACTAAGTTATTACTACAAAAGTGATCGTTCTTACGGCAGGCGACAATCTTGGCTCCTATCAGGGCGGCACCGATTCCGAAAAGTCCAAAGAAGCGTTTCTCTCTCTGAAGGGCTTGAGTCAAATTGCCGATCGGCGCGTCGCCGTAGAGATTTTCTTCGACCGAGCACAGGGCGGTCACGAACAATATGGAAACAACGATGGAGACCCTCATTTCGCCGAAGAAACTGAGATAAGTGACCGACGAGACCCGTTTAAGTACAATAGGGGCGCGTCTAAGTCAGAGCGATCTGACTCTCTTTTGCAGAAATATTATTACGAGAACCGGTTGTCTTCCTGGAAGAGATTGCATGTGGGTCCCTTCTGTTAATTAAACCAATACTGGCGACCTCACGCAAGGATCTTCTGGAAACGATTGCAGGTGCGCTAGCCAGCCCTGAAATGAAATCTGTTTATTTGTAACCAATATTGGAAACCTTACTCAAGCTTCCTCTGGTTGTGATTGCAGGTGCGCTAGCCCGCCCTGGAATTCTGTTTATGATGAAGCCTTTTTGGTAGTACTCCTAGCCAAAAGGCTTCGTGCCGGAAATCTGAAATGAGAAGACAGAGAGGACTTCAACCAGAGGTTCCTCCAGCGAATAGCTTCTCAATGAAGCACGATAAAACCGATATTTGGAGAAGGCCGTCCTCAAAACATAACGCTATTAGGATGTTTAAAGAAGAAACCAACGCCAGGCTATTTCTGGAAAAGTAAGCAAAAGTTGCGGTGAGTCGAGAGAACGCTCTCTTTTACAGACAGGTAACTATACTGACATAAGACAAAGCGACTGTACTTTTATCTGGCTACTATGGGGGCGGGGAGTGAAGAAGAGCGCGGTCACCTGGCACTGTTTCCGCGCAAATTCCCAACTCGAGCAGCAATACAATTTTTGCGATCCTAAAACAAATAAGGAAACGAGGCGAACGTCTCTTCGCTGCATTTTACCTGACTAAGCATTCGTGGCACACTTTCTCGACAATTCCATCGCGCACGGCGAACGCGAAAGGCTTTTCTTCCACGAAAATGACCCCTCGATCTATTGGACTTGCTGCTACGAAGCCTTTTCCGATCACAACCTCTCTCACGAGTTCTCGAGACGCCATTTTAGTTGAGGAGTAACTTCCCGTAGTGTCCGGGCCTTTCCACTAAGCAATAAATGACATAGTCAGGTGACCTGACCCTTCACGTGACACACGGAAGAAGGGCCGAACGCGGCGATAGAAAAGAAATCGACTTCTCAGCTGCTACTTTTGCGGCAAGATTAGGATTCGGAATCGGTACATGTGATGCGTCGGACGATGCATGGCCCTGATGCATGGCAACGACACGTCGATACACGTAGCGCACGCTTTGGATGACGTTAAATCATAAATATTAACTCGATTCCATCTCGCGATATAACGCGATTCAGTATCCGTATCCAGCCCTCGATCTATCCCTCTTTCTCGATTCTACCTAAGGTGAGGAGCACTATGATCAAAACAGTAGATTGAAGAGGCTTTTTAGATAAACGCTTGGTGCGTAGGTGTCGTAGTTCAGATTGTGGAGTGCTTTCTTCTCGTGGCAAGTTTTTTTTCTGATCACCCAAGGAAGAACTTCATGATATTCGAAATCTTACTGTTGGCCTGGATCTTGGCAATGATCTGCGCGTGGGACGAGAAAAGTTTTGCCATTATAGAAGACGATGAAGATGAAAAGAACCAAATCGTTAACATCCGGGGGCGAGATGCACTTGATCACTATTTTCTGAGCCTTCCCAGGGGCTACTATTTGGTGGACAAAGAGGAAAACGCTGTGTTTGGTTACAGAAATTTTACGTCCGGTCAGACGTATTTTCGCCGACGTCGAAATGCAGCAAGAAGAGAGATCGTTTCTCCCGGATCCACCGGACCAATATGCCAATAAACATTAATACATAGATAAGAAAAAAATACGCAACACACCACATAAGAAGAGAAACACAAAATAAGCAGTCAAGCTACATCAGCAAAATTTTGTGCACGGGCAAAAGTATAGCGAACACACGCTCCACGTGGACATACAATGTACTTTGTGTCGTTATCCGGGTAATGGTCGAAGAAACAAAGCTTTTTGACTGAATATTTCCCAACACGCGCTTTGCGGCCTTGCGCGTAGGCTTTCCAAAGCTGTATCTCTAAGCGCTGGCGCTGTGACGAAAAGGTGAGGCTCCCTAAAGAATCCCGCTAGCGCTCGCATTGCGAAGCGTAACGTAAAGTTTGACGGTACCCTAAAGGTCTCAGTGTATTCGACGCATCTCAGTTGTTCTCCTTCGCCTTAAAGACGAATTTATCCTTCACTATTTCGAAGCCGGCCACTCGTGCGTCGCAAGCCGAATTGTTTACTGCGTCGTATAAAGATAAGCTAAAAGGTTAGTCTTCATATGCGTGGAATTATGCGTGGCCGTGATGTTCACAACGCTCGCTGCGAGCAAAAAGTGATTTGAACCCCCAAATGGGGCCCCAGCCCGTGTTCTCGTTGTTGTCATAGAGACGTTCAATATACTATGGGTGTTATGCTAATCTGTCAGTTGTCATCGTCAATGTTGACTTACTGTATATTAATTAATTGAAAGTGTTGAGTTTCTAACAAGTGTTACTCCGAAATGGCTCTACAAATTAATTAATAAGCCAAACATGCACTTGCGTCTTCTCTATTGCAACATAAATAAATATTTAGGAGACAGGATACAAGGATTGACTAATCAAATGCAGTAGTCCTAAAAACAATCTCAACAATAGGACACTTTAGTAATCCTATTTGTCCTTCATGTAATTCACACATCCGTCGACAAGCTGACCTACGCTGGATGCTAATCCTAGGATCAATGCAAAGATTGCCATCACGGGTGAGGTGGTAGTGTTCCATGTTTTCCAAATAAAAATGATATTGGTAGCCGAACAAGAAAGAGGAAAACAGTGATTATCCAGTAGAAGCGTCTCCAGCGTTTCACACGGGGCAAGAGCAAAGTAAACACCACTATGAGAGAGAAATGAATTATGGTGCCAATGAAAACAGCATCGGACGCCCCTCTCAGCAAACGGCATCTCTGACTCCTTGTTCCAAAAGACCAGAAGAAACACTGTTGGAAAATCCTACTACACAACAGAAACTGCGTCACTCCGACAGATAACCACGATGATTGCTGAGATACTAGAGCAGTTTTGGTTCATCCCGTCTCACACCGAGTAAACAAGTCAACACAACGACTCAAAGGACAAATTTCGATCACGTGAAGTCGTGTGATTCAACGATTGCGTGCAACAGTAGACTACCTCTAAATCCCTGAATCCAATAACTAATAATACAATATATGCCCATACTCTGGATTGTCTTGCAATTCCCTGACCTTATTAAAATAGGCGTCTATTCAAACGTACATTATCTCAGATATTCATTCGTCCAACCGCGGGGCAGCATTCAGCTAAGCACGAATTAAGAGCCACAACCTATTTTAACCGCCCTTAGGCCTACCTACTGACAGCCGCCCTACACTGAACGCAGAACGCAGGAACGCGAACCCGTGCACACTACATGCGTTAGTCACTATAGCACGCAGTCGCCAAGAATATGCAAAACGTACGATATTCCATCTCTACACAACAAATGCGTGTCGTCCCCGCTACGCTCACTGCTACATGCACATGTGACGCTTCAGCCCTCACTCCTAAACCCCAACCCGCCCTTAAAAGAACACAACCTGAGAAAACATGTGAGGCCCCTTTCCAGGGTTCAGAGTCACTAGAACCACGAGATTTTTGCTCGATGTGAACATCGACCGCTTCCATACTTTAGGCCGTAAAAAGACCTAACTCTTAGCTTCTCTAAGAGAAACGGAAATGAGGACAAGGCTTACGACTGAGGACAGACAAGCTCCGATAGCGGAACGGATAAGTTCGACTCTTGGGCCATCTGAATCCACTGAGACGCTTCGACTGCACCGTCTAGGCCTTTATCGTACCAACAAATAGAAAAATAAACTCGCGTCTGCGAGCTTTAGCTTACGTTTCGCAGGAGAAAAACTGATCGTGTTCCTCTTGGGGAGCCTCACTTTTCGCAAACGCCACCAGAGCCTAGACAAAGTAGTTTCAACAGCATTCTATCATGACCGAAACGTCTCTGAAGAAAAAACTCAGTCAAAAGGTTTACTTTTCCATGACTCGCGATGACGATATGTCTACATGACCCGGATATAATTCAGCTTTCCACGATCTCGATCTTCTTTAGAACGGAAACACGTAATACATGGAGCTCTTTTGCTGTGCGACGGAGTCTGATACTCACGCAGACAATATAATCGGCAGCCAAGTACTGAAATTTTGCGAAAATCGCCTTTCGTCCGCCCGATTCGCTTCTTTCACAAACTCCTCATCTTTCCTTTTACTTCGACAAGGGTTAGAGTAAAGAAAGACGTAGATTCGCGTGCATACCTGTGCGGGGGCTCCTTTCGCGATCGATCGCTTTTCCGCCATCTTGCTTTCGATCGCGCGTGACGTCAAGTGAACCCAAACAAACGAGACGTTACGTCACTCTGTTACACACCCCGTCAGCGTGACGTCAGGTCAAACCACAAAAAAGCGAGCAGGTGGCGCGTCACGCGGTTAATCGAAACTTTTTAAGTGAGCTCCAATTTTGACCATATATGGTCACGAGTCTTACCGCAAATTAGCTTCAACCAATGAGCGCTCGTTCCTCCTCGCCTCTCTCGCACATATAGGCGCGCACGTCGCACACAATTCTTTGCGTAACCTCGTCGTCGATCTGAGTGCAGTACAGCCGGTCAATCGTGAAGTGGGAGCAACACGTCGTCGCAACGTCGCTCCCCGGGACAACGAAGGCGCAGCGATTACAGGTCGCCGCTCGCGCGGTTCTAATCCCTGTAGGGGCTGCGTCATCGGCTTATTCGTCCCGCTCTACTACGCTACTAAGCGAGTACAACACGGGGAGTGGCGGCGTCGGCCGGCTCTTCATCTCCACGCCGACTACAAAGCCTACTGATATGCTAAGAAGAAATACGTGCGACCAAAAGCCCAATGACGTTACAAGACGTTGCATAGCATGTTTCAATCCTTGAAATTCGCGTTTGCAGCTTATCCATGGTAGGCAGAGCAAAGCGTTTGCAATACACAGGGCCAGATAGATGACATCCCATGTGCGAGCATCAGTGAAAACAGGGAAGGCGTCGAGGTTGCAATTAGTACTTGACGATTTTTTTGCCACAATGCACCACGTTGAGGACATGGCGCACAGAACGAGACCCCACAAGTGCAGACTCAAAAGAAGCCCATAGCCAAGTACGGCTGCTGCTTCGAAAACATTGTTATTTGCATCAGGCTTTTCCTACATGAAGAAAAGAACCACTCTTTATTAATAAAGTAAGACTATTTTTGATAGTATCATGCTCTATTGAAACAGAACACGGCACAAGCCAAACCAATTTTCAGCAAAGGAATAGTTTTTAGGCCCTAATTCGGTGCTACACTTCTAATACCTATCCGCTTAAGCTACTACAGTGGGCAGTTACAGACACTATATTGTACTAAGCCGGCAAAATAAACCTGTGACGCAATTCTAGAGGCTAATACAATCGTAATTAGACGTACTTCTAAAAACTTTGCCTAATACGTTCACAAATCTAGCTTGTGACCAAACTATAAGCTTTTCGAAACGATCGATCGACACCCCCACGCGATCTAACCAACCGTTTGAAAATAAATTACCAAAAGTGAATATCTCCCACATGAAAACTCCAAGCGACCACCTAAGATTGTAAACAGATGAAGCTCTAGGCTACCTAGCGCATAAACGTCGCTCTTCTCGGTAAAAAGACGTTCCACGAGAATACCTTGAAGTTGGTGTTTTCATTGTCATTGTAAAATGAAGTGATCACTTAGGTCAAAGCTTTGGACTTCCGGCTCGTTAATCCTGGCCCCGTCCCCAGGAATGAGACGATAACAGTAATGTTTCTGACGATCGCTCTGACTGCTGATTGATCTGGCGTCCGGTGTTCCTATCTTCACGCCGTGCTTCGGTACGTATTTGTGCATCAGTCGCAAATGCCTGCTTATAGCAAAACGCGACTCTTTTTTATGACATCTTTTTCATCGTCATCGTCATCGTCACTTGAGAGATCGCATTGTCGCACCGTCGTCGCTCCCGGATCTGGAAAGCTGAAATCCTTCCTAACAAACAAGTGGACAATTGACTGTTATGCAAACCCAACTATAGGTCGCTTATAGGATTTTGATCGTTGTTTTTTGGTTCCTAAAACTTAAGTTGCTGGCGAGTCGTCTCCCCCACCGACGTTTGTATCGCCAGCAATAACGACGCGCGAATACTGAATCGAATTATCTTCTACGTCTTTAATTAACGGAAAGACTTACCGTATTCAGTAGTGAAAAAAAATGAGCTCCATCTATTCCCTTTCAAACTATATAGTACACAATCTTCTAAAATTCAGGACGCAGACGCTTGCATGTGATGAACCAAACGACCGTCCACCGTGAGCACGAACGTCGCCTATGACGTCACGTTTTTTCTGTGATCTCCTCCTAACGATCTTGATCTTCCCCCGAGCGAAGCCTGGCCTGGTCCAATTTAACCCAATCGATTTCCTCTTCTTCGTGAGGCAAAGTCTTTCCCGTATTCCGCAAAGCAGAACAGTCGGTTGCCGTTTTATTTTGCAGCGGGGAGCAATATGCGATACGTCGGCAGGTCTCTCCCGCTCTCTGCTTGCAACGTCGCTTTGTTAGGCCACTCTTCAACGATGAACGGTAATTTGCGCGAGAGAGCGACGAAACAGAGAAGAGTCTTCTCGTCCCTTTAAGTTTATTGCGCGTGCGCACAGAAATATGGCTTCACATCTACACGAAAACGTCTCCCCTCAGCCCGATGACGATGACTCTGGAACCAGCACACCCGAGAACGTTCTCATGAATGGGCGTTGGTCGACAATCGTCATCATTTCTTCGGTGGCTAGTCTACAATGATTTCAAAGCAGAGGTGACGATATTAGAAGAAAGGAAACCGAGGAGAAAAGGCGGCGAGAAATTCAGAGAGAAAGGCAGAAGAAATGCGGCAACGGGATCAACAGAGCGCTAAAGCAAGGCGCAGGCATTCAAAGAGGTTGTTTCGTTGCTCATGTACAGCAGTTGTTGGGATGTTCCTCACCGCCGGGTTCGTGTGGCGGTGTGCTGCTATAGCAAATCTAAGAAATGTTTTGCAATGCAGCATGCACATCACATATACGACAGCACAAACAAAAAGAAAAAAACGACAACAGCAAAGCATGCAGCAGTTTTCTGCAAGGCCACATAAATATTACTCATGCTCGGAGCAGTCGAACATCGTGGTACTTCCAATCCGAATCGTGGTTCTTCCTGCTGGACATGGCTTGCACTCCGACTGCGCTAGCATATTTTGATACTTCCCTTTAGGGCACGCGGTGCACGGCTGCAGCCCATCATCCGATCGGGTACCCGCTGCGCACACTTCCTCTTGAAGCATGCATTCATCGATATTTTTGCAGCCACTTGATCGTGTGTACTTCGTGACGCAAACCCTGCATTTGCGCTGGCCAAAGTGCTCCTGATAGCATCCTTCGGGGCACTTCTGACACGGCTCTAACCCTGTCGGCGACGCCCATCCCGGTGAGCATTGACGTTGATTGGAACACCTTTCTGCGCCGGTGGTGGTCGTGTGGCCGTAGCCGGGGCAATTAAGGCACGCCGATTGGCCAAACTTAGGCTGGTACGTATCTCTTGGGCAGCGTTCGCAAGGAGCGACCCCGTGATTCCCGATTGTGCCCGGCTTGCAGAGGGGAACATCGCAATCGTTGGAGCTCGTCGCACCTGTTTCGCCTGTGCCCAATCCTTCGGGGCAGGGCTTGCAAGAGGGCTGGCCGCTTTCGTCCTGATAAAAGTGACGCGGGCATTTAACGCAATCTGGCTTTGGCAAGGTCTTATCAAGAAAATGGCCCTTGCTGCAGTTGATGCATTTCATTCCTATTTTTTGTTGACCATCGGGATTAGGGCAACTGAAATAGATCTGCTCGACAGTTGAAGAATCTTCGCGGAATAGCACTCCGCGCAGTCTGACCGGTTTCATTGATTGAGACAAGGCGCCTTCTCTCATCGCCTTTGCCCTGTAATACATTGCAATGAGCTCAGCTCTCCTTGTTCCGTAATCAAGATAGTCATTTATAAGAATTTTTTTGTGATCTCTAGCGTTGCAGTTGACTTTTACCAGTACCTCGGTAGCGTCTGCGGAACGCCGCAAGCTTGGATCTGGACAGTTAACAGTGACTTCAATGTCTTCAAGTTGGAGCTCAGGATCGCCCCCGCTTGTTTCATCGAACACTCGTTGGCGAATTATGTTTTCAAGTTCCGCCTTTTGCTCGTCGGTGAGCTCGCTACATGGAACGGCAATTTCAGGATTGGTTTTTATGATATCAGAGAAACCAGGCGCAATCGGAATGTCCTCCTCGCATCTGTCAACATTCGGTTGAGGTGACCAGGTACCATTGTTTTGACACCGGTACTGGGTCTGTTGCAATGTCGAAGTTAATCCGAACCCACGTTCACAAGCAAAATGGCACTGATGAATGGAGGCCGTAGTATAACGCGCGCAGACCGCCGTGCCATGAAATGGCGCAGGAAGGTCGCTTCCACAGTTCTGGATTTGGCACAGACGCCCAGCGAAGTTCTCCTCACACTCACACACACCCGGAGAAGAGCACCTACCGTTGACGCAATCAGGCATGCAGACGGGATCCGCGCACGTATCGCCCTTGTAGCCGATGTTGCAGAGGCACACATCCGGTTCGAAGCAGCGGCCGTTCACGCACGGATTAGCGCACGTCGGTGTATTACACGTTGGGCCCGACCATCCGCCCACGCATTTGCACTGGTTAGGCCCGATGCAGGATCCTCCGTGGCTGCATCCGCGAGAGCACGTCGGCCCGCCGCCGCCGCCGCCGCGGCCCCCGTGACTTCCGCCGCCGCCGCCCTTTCCACCCTTATGGCACAGGAACACTGGACAAAGTGCATCTATACGTTATTCTACGAATCGATCGTTCTTACGGCAGGCGAAAAGCTTGGCTCCTATCAAGGCGGCACCGATTGCGATGAGTCCAAAGAAGCGTTTCTCTCTCTGAAGGGCTCGAGTCGAGTTGCCGATCGGCGCGTCGCCGTAGAGATTTTCTTCGACGAGAGTCGCGACGGAGCAAAGGGCTGTCACGAGCAATATGGGAACGACAATGGAAACCCTCATTTCGCCAAAGAGACTGAGGCAAGTGACCGACGAGACCCGTTTAAGTACAATATAGGCGCGACCAAGTCAGAGGGGTCTGACACTTTTTTGCAGAAAGGTTATAATAAAGAACCGGTTGGCTTCCTAGAAGTAATTTCAGGTGGGTTCCTTCTCTTTAACAAATACTGGAGGCCTCACTCAAGGCTCCTCTGGAAGCGATTGCGGGTGCGCTAGCCCGCCCTGAATGGAAATCTGTTTATTTGTAACCAATATTGGTAACCTTACTCAAGCTTCCTCTGGATTTGATTGCGCCCGCTCTTGGAGTAAAATCTTTATGAGTAACCAATACTGGAAGCGATGCAGGTGCGCAAGCCCGTCCTGGAAGTGAAATCTGCTCCTCATAATGCCTTTTTGGTAGTGCGCCTAGCCAAAGGCCTTCGTGCCGGAAATCTGAAATGATTGACTGTACTGTTCGAAGGAGAGGACCGAGAGGACTTCAAAAAGAGGTTCTGCTAGCGAAAAGATTTCCACTGAATCACGATAAAACCGAATGCAAACTTGGAGGAGACCCTCTTTAAAATAAAACGCTGATAGGATGTTTATAGAAGAACATAAGGCCAGGCTATTTCTGGAAAAGTAAACAGGACTTGGGGTCAGTCGAGAGAACGCTCTCTTTTACAGACAGTCAGAACAGTCCAACTTCGATTGCACCGATTGCACCGATTGCACCGTTTTCCGCTCCTCGAAAGGAATGTCTCGCCTGATCCTGGCCGCCTTATTCCTGCTCGCACTCAGTACCCCCGGCGCAATGGGCAACGTAAGAGAACGATTCGTCTCCGCCCTCGATTGGAATTTTTCCCCGCAGTCGGACGAGAGCGAAACGGAACAAATGCTCGCTCGCAAAATTCGCGTTGAAGCGACGCAGGAGGAGAAGGAGACGATCTTTCGTAAGCTTCTTGATTTGATGAAAGATGTGAACGAGAAGAAATCCCTCGGCATTGCGTTCGCCGATATGAGGGCCCTCGCCGTAAGAATGTCCGAGGGCGATCCGCACGGGCACGAACTCGATTTTGGCGAGGCGCAGAAGGCGTCGGCGATGAAACCGAGCGTTAGACACGCCCTCGAAGTCTTTCGCGAGCACCTTTCGGAAGTGGCCGATTTCGACTGAGAAGGTCCAAAGGGACCCCATAGACGGAACTCAATTTCTCGTGTAGTTTTGCTTTTTCTCTTGCGTCCATGTCATGTTTCTTCCGCTGTTTCGAATAGAATGTAAGTGAAATATAAAACAACTAGGGGCTATCTCTTAAACCCAAGAACGCCGAAAATCTAACCGCTGTCCTAAGAATTTCTGAGTAGCTTGCCCCGTCAGTAAAACTAAAAATGCGTAATTCCTAATGTGAAATTGGCTCTAAAATACTGGTGTTCAGTACTTGAGCTAGAGAGCTTTGTGCCGTCTGTAGAGGAGAAACCTTGCTCACGTCAAAGAAATTTCCGTTTACCTTTCTCAATTAAAAAATCTTCTTTAACCGTGCTGAGCCTAAACTAGCTTCTACGGCCGCATCATACAGAAAAATTTACCATGACACTGGAAAGGTCTCAAAAACGGCAAAGATGGCGCGGTTGCAGAGTCAGACAAGAGATGCTTTTCTTATCGCTGGAACATCTAAAAATATTGAACGCTAAACCTTTCACCCCTACCAGGTGCTAACTTCATAGGTGGAAGACTGTGAAAGCAATAACATCTAAATATGAATCAAACAAGCCCTCGCTTTGAAAACTTCCAGATAAATAAATGCAGACGGAGAGGCATTCCTTAAAGGAAAGCACAGCCGAGTTACTTCTCAGTCTGGGACCAAAAAGCAAGTGGTAAAAATGAAAGCGACTCTCGTCTTGGCAGCGTTTATCTTCCTCGCGGTTGCAGCGTCCGGCTCCGACAACCAGTACAAAAAGAAGGATGCCGGAAAAGCAGGGATGCGCAGAAAGCGGTGGTGGGGTAAGTAACGAAGAGCCGTACAAGTCTTTTCCTACAAACTCTTTTCAGGCTGGTGGCGCCGTCCGCCACCGCCGCCGCCGCCTCCCCGCTGCTGGTCCGGCTGCCACAACGGCGGCCGATGCGTGAGCAACAACCGATGCCACTGCAGCGGAGGTTGGGTGGGCTACGACTGCCGCACGCCGAGCTGCCCGAGAGGCTGCCTGAACGGCGGCCGCTGCATACGGCCGAACCAGTGCCAGTGCGCGAACGGCTACCAAGGACAGCGATGCGAGACGCCCGTCTGCTCCCCCAGCTGTCACAACAACGGCCAGTGCATCCAGCCGAACGTGTGCAAGTGCCCGACGGGGTACGCGCCGCCGACGTGCGCTGATCCGATCTGCGCTCCTGAGTGCGTGCACGGCGACTGCGTCGCGCCGGGAACGTGCCGATGCATCCACTCCTACTACGGAAGTCTGTGCGAACACCGACGCTGCACGAAGAATATCCCCGCGCCAAGTCACGGAACGGCGGTCTGCTCCGAAGTGGAGAAGACGCGCGCTCAGAAGTGCCGTCTCGCCTGCCAGGAAGGATTCGGACTGTCCGTGCAAGAATTCGTTTACCAATGCGCCAATACCGGCGATTGGGTTCCGTCCGCCGATAAGGTGCCGCCGTGCGAGATGGATATTCCCATTGAAGTCGGAGGAATCGTATTTCGAACGCTCGAGCCGACCGATCTGCAGCTTCCCGTCGCCTGCAACGATCTGTCGGACGAGCAAAGAGAGATACTCAAGAGTATAGTCCGCGCTGCAATTCTGGCAGAAGATGTAACGGAATCAGACATCAAGGTAGAGATTATCTGCGATAAACGGCGCAAACGAAGCAAACCGGGGGCGACCGGAGTAGAAGTAGAGATAAGCTTCCACGTGCAAAATAAAGGTGGTGATGACATCGAGACAACAAAGGAGAAGGCAAAGGCCGTGCAACAGTTCGTTTGCTCGACATCGTTGGAGAATCTTTCCCTGAAAGATGTCAAATTCCACGAAGTTCTGGACTCAATGCGCGAAGGCCCTATTGAATTTTCGTGCCCCATACCGGACGGGCAGATCCTCTTGGAGTCTGACCGCCCCGTCTGCCGAAACTGCAGTGCAGGTACGTTTCTGGAAATTGACTACGAAACATCGCGCGCGAGCTGCGTCGCCTGCCCGCTGCACACCTACCAGAGCGAGAGCGGCCACTCCGACTGCACGCCGTGCCCCGTGGGACGGGGCACCGCGCGCGAGGGCGCGACTTCGGTGAGCGAGTGCAAGGAGGCGCTGTGCGAGGCGGGCAGCTTCGGCGAAGGAGGGACCGCCCCGTGCAAGCCCTGTCCTCTCGATACCTACCAGTCGTTGCCGGGTGAGGACGAATGTCTCCCTTGTTCCAGTGAGAGCAAAACGACTTCAAGTGGCGCCACCTTGTGCAAAGGAATGGAGAAATGCGAGCCGGGTGAGGTTTCTCTGACCGGTCTCAAACCGTGTGAACCTTGCCCGAGGGGAACGTATCAGGACGAGGCTGGCCGGACCGTCTGCATTCGCTGCAGTACGGACTTTACCGTTGCGGAGGGATCCGCTTCGAAGGACGCCTGCGTCTTCAAGGAGGACGTCTGTCAGCCAGGGCACGCTTTTCCTGAGGAGGTCAATAAATGCGTTCCCTGTCCGAAGGGAAGCTATCAGGCTGACTACGGGCAGCCGACTTGCGTGCCGTGCCCCAAAGGAACGACGACCGAAGGCGAAGGAAATGCGAGTATGCTCGCATGTTCTCTTGAGGAGGACGATGACGAGGCCGAGGAAGAGTTAGAGGAGGAGCTGGAGGAAGACTCTGCGAAAGTCAAAAAAGAAAAGAATCGTTTTAATGAGCCGTGAACTGGCTGCTGGAGGAATGCGAGCGAGGAAATGATCTTTTTGTTGGACTCTAATTTTGTGAGTTTCTTTTCATTGTATGTTTTGTCTGTCTCTGTTTGATGTTTTGTTGCACTCTTTGCTGAAAATGATGTCACTGCAACTGACGAGGCTGACTGGGCGCCTAGCTAGGATTGGCTTTAATGAGGAGAGTCCCTCATTTTACTTTGCCGTTCGAGGGGCTTAGGTTTGCTAGAAAGAGCGAAACGAAATCGATCTTTTCGTTATGGCCAATATAATGTGGAGACCGATTACGTTTGCTACGTACCTTGGTGCTTTGAAGTGACTTTGACTTTATTCTAACAGCCACTTATCTTAGGCTTCCCTCGCTTCTCCGTAGCCGAGCTTGAACCGCCGTCTGGTCAGTGGCTCTGCAGTCAACTTCAGCTGGAAGAGCGAGATGGGTCCGAAGGTGTTATCCAAAAATTAACGTCGCAATGGCTTCTAATAATATAGAGAATGGATTGCATACGTGCGGAATCAACGCTTTTGCATGAGATTTCACCTATCTGGCAGTGCGTCTATCTTGAGTCGACACGTGACCATCTCCGTTTGACGGCACATCAACCGCGAAAAAAATATTTCGCCAAATACAAAAATAACCCGAACCTAAAAAATAAACAAAAACCGTATGAGTCAGTACCATTTCCAATACAACTGCTATGGCTAAACAGAACACAAGTTGAGAAAACGGGTGGGGCCCCTTTAGAGGGTTCAGGGTCGTTAGAACAACGAGTTTTCTCTAACTGCGGTCGTTGTGAACATCGCACGCTTCCACACTTTAGGCCGTACGAAGACCAGATTCTTAGCTTCTCTAGGCGAAACTGAAATGAGAATTCGTCTTACGACTGAGGAGAGACGAGATCCGAAAGCGCGACGGATAAATTCGCCTCTTGGGCCATCTGAATCCACTGAGACGCTTCGACTGCACCGTCTAGGCCTTTATAGTACCAACAAATAGAAAAATAAAGTCGCGTCTGCGAGCTTTAGCTTACGTTTCGCAGGCGGAAAACTGATCGTGTTCCTCTTGGGGAGCCTCACTTTTTCCAAACGCCACCAGAGCCTAGAAAAAGCAGCATTCTATCATGACCGAAACGTATCTGAAGAAAAAAGTCGGTCAAAAGGTTTACTTTCGGACTCGATGAAGGGACTCGATGACGATAGACCCGGATATGATTCGTCTTTCCACGATCTCGATCTTCTTTAGAACGGAACCACGCAATACATGGAGCTATTTTGCTGTGCGACGGAGTCTGATACTCACGCAGACAATATAATCGGCAACCAAGTACTGAAATTTTGCGAAAATCGCCTTTCGTCCGCCCGATTCGCTTCTTTCACAAACTCCTCATCTTTCCTTTTACTTCGACAAGGGTTAGAGTAAAGAAAGGCGTAGATTCACGTGCATACCTGTGCGGGAGCTCCTTTCGCGATCGATCGCCCATCCGCCATCTTGCTTTTTTCGATCGCGCGTGACGTCAAGTGAACCACAAACAAACGAGACGTTACGTCACTCTGTTACACACTCGACAGCGTGACGAAACCACAAAAAAACGAGCAGGTGGCGCGTCACGCGGTTAATCGAAACTTTTTACGTGAGCTCCAATTTTGACCATATATGGTCACGAGTCTTACCGCAAATTAGCTTCAACCAATGAGAGCTCGTTCCTCCTCGCCTCTCTCGCACATATAGGCGCGCACGTCGCACACAATTCTTTGCGTAACCTCGTCGTCGATCTGAGTGCAGTACAGCCGGTCAGTCGTGAAGTGGGAGCAACACGTCGTCGCAACGTCGCTCCCCGGGACAACGAAGGCGCAGCGATTACAGGTCGCCGCTCGCGCGGTTCTAATCCCTGTAGGGGCTGCGTCATCGGCTTATTCGTCCCGCTCTACTACGCTACTAAGCTAGTACAACACGGGGAGTGGCGGCGTCGGCCGGCTCTTCATCTCCACGCCGACTACATTACTGCCGTCACGTCGGGTGCCATAGCTCCTCTGCGGCAGGGCTATGACTGTCGACAGGGACCGGTCTAGTTATAGGGCCCTCTTCCCTATGCTCGATCGGCTCATGGGCTCATGCTGCTCATGGGTGAGCGACCCTTTCTACATTTGGCTCTATTCTTTGCGGCCTCTCCAGCGGTGCGAGCCCACCGTCCGTAAGGAGGCCTAAAAGCTAAGTGGACGATACAGAACGAGCACGTTTTCATTGCTATCTTTTTTAGGATCTTTTGAACTCGAGGCGTTGCAACGACATCCGATCTGCACGTGACTGGTAAGCGAATGCGCCTAATTGTCTTTGGCAAAGAAAACATGCAGTAGCGTTACCTTTGTGAAGACGCACTACGAGAGAAACAGACTTATGAATTTTTACGTAATTTTGCGTGCATTGCTTATGATATTTTTTCACCGCGCGCGCACTGTACACTCTGAGCTAAGCACCCGTATAGCAGGAATGTAAACTTACTGCGCAGCATGCATCACGGCTAAGGGTGCCACCGAACGTCGTAAGGCTCCGAGTGCATCGTTCGTGTGAAGTATTTATTCGGGTTTTCAATGCGTCATCGAAAAGTGAACGTTTGACTGAACTTTTTCTCAAGACACGTTTGGGATTGGGTTGAATGCCGCTTAGATCACCTTATCTAGGCGTTGGTGCCTTTAGGAAAAGGTGAGGATCCCTATAGGGGTCCGCGCGAACAGATATTCACATCGCAAAGCGTAAATAAAGCTCGCGACGCGTTTTCATTATTCTGTTTGACGGTGTATTCTAAAGGTCTACAATTTGACGGGGCTGTCGACGCGTCGCAGGGGTTCTCGATCGCCCTAGAGACGAATTTATCCGTCGCCCTTTCGAAGCTCGTCTCCCGTGCGTCGTCAGCAAATAAATGCTAAAAGGATAGTCTCGATCAACGCCCGCTGCGAGCAAAAATCCCGTGGCCCTTTTGATGCTGAACCTCTAAAGGGGGCCTCACCCAGTTTTCTTGTCGTTAGTTGTTATAGAGCGTTTATCAATCCTTCTCCTGAGGAGATTTTACGCTGCTTTGTTATTTGGTAGAATCCATTTGATTGAAAATCTTGGTACTGTGTTTGTGTCTGCAGCTGCTTGTTTAGTTCTTCAAAAGTCGGTGTGTAAAATATCTCTAAGAAAATTACATTGAATTATGCGCAAAATTATTCGCTTTCGTGACTGACAAACAACATCGAGATCCTACAGATTCCCATATGTTGTAGGGTAAACGGCTTTTCGCTCTTTTTGTCGAAAAAACGGCTTACCCTACAATGTACGGGCATTTTTTAGTGAGGCGCCCGTATATACCAAAGGATTTGCAGCATGAACAGCTTCCTTACTTTTGACGGCATACAAAAACTGAACGAATTGTTCAAGCGCCAGACATCGAAATGCCCTAGTTGATTTGTTGACAAATCAAGTGTCGAAATGACTCATCAGGACGTTTCGCCTAAGTCAACTCGTGTAGGGATTTTGTAGTGAGAATGACTTATTAACAAATACACTCTCCGAAACAGAAAAATATATAGAAATTGGCCTAGTTTATCGAATAAAATTCCATTAGCGGGGAGAACGTCAATTTGAAGCGAATTAAGTCTTCAGTTACTCACGGAAAAATGATCCTTCTATGAAAAGAAGTCAGCACCACGCCAAAGTGTCTAAGCGAGAGTTTTTGCATGAACTGTCACGTCGGTAGGTGGCGACGGCAGATTTTCGCCAACAATGGTAAACAGGCTTATATCACCGCGGAAAAATTTTTGCCAGAAAATATCAAATGCCATCTTTCTGTAGATGAGGTTGCAAGACGTAAAATAGATGTCAATAGTGTCTCGAACGTCGCCGTGGGGAGGACTTGCCGTGAGCTTGTATACAACTTTCAAGCTATCAGTGAACACAACGAAAAGATGATCGGCTGCAAACAACAGCAACGTCGCCTTGTAAAGCCACTTTTCAACGACAAGACGTCGAAACTGCGGCTCTCGAAAGTATATAAGTAAAAAGAGAACGATATGATACAAGAGCTTCTGGCATATCCATAGTGAGTAGCCGTATTCCGCGTAGGATCCTGAGGGGCTGCTTGCTATGACAAAAACGTCAAAGCCTACTGATATGCTAAGAAGAAATACGTGCGACCAAAAGCCCAATGATGTTACAAGACGTTGCATAGTATGTTTCAATCCTTGAAATTCGCGTTTGCTGCTTATCCATAGTAGGCAGAGTAAAGCGTTTGCAATGCACAGGGCCAAATAGACGACATCCCATGTGCGAGCATCAGTGAAAACAGGGAAGGCGTCGAGGTTGCAATTAGTACTTGACGATTTTTTTGCCACAATGCACCACGTTGAGGACATGGCGCACAGAACGAGACCCCACAAGTGCAGACTCAGAAGAAGCCCATAGCCAAGTACGGCTGCTGCTTCGAAAACATTGTTACTTGCATCAGGCTTTTCCTACATGAAGAAAAGAGCCACTCATTATTAATAAAGTAAGACTATTTTTGATGGTATCATGCTATATGGAAACAGAACACGGCACAAGCCAAACCAATTTTCAGCAAAGGAATAGTTTTTAGGCCCTAATTCGGTGCTATACTTCTAATACCTATCCGCTTAAGCTAACACAGTGGGAAGTTACAGACACTATATTGTACTAAGCCGGCAAAATAAACCTGTGACGCAATTCCAGAGGCTAATACAATCGTAATTAGACGTACTTCTAAAAACTTTGCCTAATACGTTCAAAAATCTAGCTTGTGACCAAACTATAAGCTTTTCGAAACGATCAATCGATCGAAACCGTCACGCCATCTAACCAACCGTTTGTACGTATACGGCAGATTGCAGGAGAAGCTCTATCTCGTGGCTCGCCGTGGTACTAGCCCGTGGCTGGAAACGTAAAACGGCCGTGCATGATGTGACGCAGTTCCAACCGCGAACTAACCGGAGGGCATATCGTACTTGGATCCAAAGTGTACAATACCTCAGTGTTTTGGCTCGTGACACTTCCATAAGACGACAACGGTTGCTGAGAGTGAATCAACTTCGTGCTCGACTCCATGAAGTCCCTGAACTCGAAAGGAAGCCACAATGACGTATATTTCAATTTCATTACGTAGTTTCACTTTCTTTGTACATCAATATTCTGAGACTTCGATTGCATAGAAACTTCAGCGTCTCCTTAATTAGGACTGACCTAAAATCAGACACATGATACTTGTACAATAGCTTTAATAGCGTTAAGGTTCTGTTTAGAAAGACAAGTCAAGGCCTTCGTTTTCCCTAAGAGACGCCATGGCCTTCTCTCTAAACTCTGTCAAACCACCCGGGGCGCTCGATTTACCTGAGATAGAGTCCAAAGCATCTTGTAAAGTACTTCTAGAAGCTCTGTCGTTTGGCAGAGTCTCACCGCAGTGGCCCTCTGACTCGTTTGAACACTCCCTCTCGCGATCTCGTCGAATTAAACGGAGTATCCCAACAAAGAAGTGCCGAAATGTCGTAACACTAAAGCCAAGCAAAGTCGGTTCCTTAGCTACGACGTTAGAAGCCAGAAAAAAGACGAATCGCTTGTTCTCTGCATGTTTCTACGCTGAGAAGATCCCGGATTGAAAACGCCCAAATTGTTTGAGACTCTACTAGCACAGTAGCATAAGCAAATGTGTTTAGCTAATTTGATGCAATTTAAAGCTATATCAAATCATGCAATGGCAAAGCATGCAGTGGCTGTATAAACAATAGAAAAGTGAAAAACTCATCAACAGACTTTAGGACGTGAAACACTGCACTCTATGTCTTCAAACTGTGTGTGCCCACAAGAACAGTAGTATTGTAAGAATTAAAGAATTGGAATCAAAGTCAGCCCTGATGATTAAAAAAATGGTACAGTACCACAACTCCAATAGCCGAAAAATTTACCTTCTGACCCCAGTTGTGTCTGTACGCGTATTGATTTCTTACTATGCTTTCTAGTTACGCAACGACGCAATATCGGTCTGTACCCTCTCTAATCTGCAGCTCAGTTTGCCTTCCACAGTATGGCTCAATTCCTATTGCAGCGCAGCGCATTCAAAGAACAGAAACAAACATTTCTAAATGACGCTAAAGGACGATCTAACAGCAAAACAGCTGCGTCTAAGGGTGCACTCCCCAATATTATTGCAAAGATCACCCCTCCGAATCAAACGACAGCGAAAAAGACGGTGGCTGCTGATACGCTGCCACATGTCGATTCGCTTCCAGACTAGTTTCTCTACCCGACGACCCTATGACCGGCGGCGGAGGTGGCTGGCGATGAGGCGACGAAGACCATCTCGCAGTTTCGTCATCTGATCTCGTACTGATTTCAGATCCATCCTCCTCTCCGCTATTTACACGCTTTCGCGCCCCGCTGACATCGAAACCAATCGGCGGCGGCGACAAAACGGACTTCTCAAAAATTTGCGCCGGCTTTCTGTCGAACTCATTTTTGACAGCTTTTTTGTCCGAAACGACGGTCTGCCCATCGAGGTATTTGCGACGCTCGGGCAATGATTCAATGTCGAGATGCTCGCGTCGACGCCTTCGATACAGAATAAATACGGTGAAACCGACAAGTAATAAAACGACTGCTACGACAGCTGGTACGACGTAATTGACAGGAGATTGCTTTGGGGATACGGCGTCTCGAACGACTTCTTCGCTGGGTCCGTCTGTCGTTGCGACGTCCACGATCGACCCGTTGCATACACCCTTTAACGTTAGCCCGAGACTAGCTTTGAATTCTGGCTTGAATTCGTCGAGTTCTCGAGCAAAATTCGGCTGCACTTCCGTTTCCGTGAGCATGCTCCTGTAGACGTTGAAGAGAGTCTGACAATGTTCTCTTTTCGTGATATTCGTCATGAACCAGGACAGAATCAAACTACCGGCGGCTATCGATTCTACTTGCATAACACTCGGATCGATGTTCGTGAACGTCGTCACGCCGCGTAAGAGTCGAAGTATCCTCTGCACGTCCGCGTTGACGTCGTTGAAATCGACGTTGAACGACTGAGATATCAAATTCGTCGACGACAAGTTGATCGCCGGCAAAACGAAAACTTCGAACGTCGTTCGAGCGACGGCACCTTGACTGTCCCGGGCGATAAGAAAAAAAGAGGTGAGACCGATATCGGCCAACGCTGGGAAAATAACAATATCCTGTTTTGCCGTTAATTGAGCCCAAAAATCGGGCGTTGGCTCGACGTTGTCGAGAATGCGAAGAGTCAGCGTCAAGTTTCTTGTATTTCCGTCTTGGTCATCGTAGAACGTGTCGTGGGGAATCTGATAGAATAGCGGTTGAAGTACTCGTGCCGTTATTCGTTGAATTGGATTCACGACAAAAGGAGCCGTTTTGGGAAAGGACGTCGGCGTCGGAGAAAATTCGCTGCATACACCCGTTAGCGTTAGCCCGAGATTCGCTTTGATTTCTGGCTTGAATTTGTTAAGTGCTAGAGCGAAATTCGGTTTTACTTCCTTTTCCGCTAGCATGCTGTTGTACACGTTCAGCACAGTCAAACAGTGCTCTCTTTGCGTGATATTAGTCATAAACCAGGTTAATACCAAGCTACCGGGGGATATCCAATCCACTTGCATAACACTCGGATCGACGTTCGTGAACGTCGTCACGCCGCGAAAGAGTTCAAGTTTCATCTGCGTGTCTGCATGGACGGCATAGAAGTCGACGTTGAAGGACTGAGATATCAAATTCGTCGATGACGAGATTGGCATTATTACATCGACTTCGACCGTCGTTCGAGCGACGGCACCTTGACTGTCGGTCGCGATAAGACGAAACGCGCTATGACCAAAATCGGCGAACGTCGGAAAGACGACGATTTCCTGCTTCGCCGTCAATTGAATCCAATATCCGGGCGACGGTTCGACGTTGTTAAGCGTGAGAAGAGACAGCGTCAATCTTCTCGTATCGCCGTCTTGGACGTCGTAGAACGTGTCGACAGGGATCTGATAGAAAAGTGGCTGGCGTACGCGTACCTTCAGAACGTGTTGAATTGGATTCAAGACAAAGGGAGCCGAATTCGAACTAGCCGGCGGCGTTGGAGACGGCTCCGGCACGGGACTCAAAAACAAGGACAGAAGAGACGACAAAATCGACGTTGCAGTCTGCGAAGGAGTCGAAGAGGGTACGGGGTTAGAAGTCGATGAAATTTTCGGCGTTGGACTTACAAACGGAGAGCTTGTGTTACTTACATCTGACGTTGATGTAATGTTCGGTGTCGAACTGAAAATTGCCGTCGTCGTCAAATTAAAAGCTGTCAATGTTTGACTCGTAAAATTGACTCTCAAAGCCGAAGCCGAAGAAATCTTTTGCGTTGGACTGAAAAATGAAGTGCTAAAATTCGAAAGCGGCGTTGAAGAAACGTACAGCGCTGCACTGACAAAAGCTCCGCTAGTAAATTTGAGAGTTGGAGTAGAGCTCACAAACATCGTGCCCGTAAAATTAGAAAATTGATCTGGCGATATATTCGATTTTGGACTTGGGATCACTGTGCTAGTAAAACTCAAAATCGACAGGACTGATGTCAGATTATATACTGGCATTGGCGTTGGAGAAAATTCGCTGCATACACCGGTAAGCGTTAGCCCGAGATTCGTTTTGAATTCAGGCTTGAATTTCTCAAGTGCTAGAGCGAAATTAGGTTTTACTTTCTTTTCCGCTAGCATGCTGTTGTAGACGTTGATCACGGTCAAACAGTGCTCCCTTTGCGTGATATTTGTCATAAACCAGGTTAGTACCAAACTGCCGGCGGATATCCAATGCACTTGCATAACACTCGGATCGACGTTCGTGAACGTCGTCACGCCGCGTAAGAGTTCAAGTTTCATTTGCGTGTCTGCATGGACGGCATAGAAGTCGACGTTGAAGGATTGAGATATCAAATTTGTCGATGACGAGTTGATCGGCATCATCACAAGAACTTGGACCGTCGTTCGAGCAACGGCACCTTGACTGTCGGTCGCAATAAGACGAAAAGTGCTAGAACCAAGATCGGCGAACGTCGGAAAGATGACGATTTCCTGCTTCGCCGTCAATTGAATCCAAAATTCCGGCGACGGTTCGACGTTGTTAAGCGTGAGAAGAGACAGAGTCAGTCTTCTTGTATCGCCGTCTTGGACGTCATAGAATGTATTGCCGGGGATCTGATAGAAAAGTGGCTGGCGTACGCGTACAGTCAGAACGCGTTGAATTGGATTAAAAAGAAAGGGAGCCGAGTTGAAACTGGCCGGCGGCGTTGGAGACGGCTCCGGCACGGGACTCAGAAACAAGGAGAGAAGAGACGTCAATATCGACGTCGCACTCGGCGAAGGAGTTGGAGAGGGAACGGAGTTAGAAGTCGATGAAACGTTTCGCGTTGGACTTAGAAATGGAGTGCTTGTGATATTTACATTTGACGTTGATGAAATGTTTGGTGTCGGACTGAAGATTGCCATGGTCGTCAAATTGGAAGCTGTCAATGCTTGAGTCGAAAAATTCACTGACGAAGCGGAAGAAATATCTGGCGTCGGACTGAAAAATGACGTGCTCAAATTCAAAATTGAAGTTGAAGAAATACTCAGCGTTGCACTGACAAAAGTTCCTCTAGTAAAATTCACAATTGGAGTAGAGCTCACAAACGTCGTGCCCGTAAAATTAAAATATTGATCTGGCGATATATTCGGTGTTGGACTCAGAATACCTGTGCTAGTAAAATTCAAAATCGCCGGTGCTGATGTCAGATTCTCTACCGGCGTCGGTGTCGTTGCGTTGACGATGAACGACGCAAGTGTAGGCGAAATCGACGACGCAAGAACGGTCGAATTGACAGCATAATTCGACGTGGCGTTTGATGAGACGACAACGATAGAAGTAGTTAAAAATTCATCCCGAATAGAGGAAAAATCCGACAATACAGAAATTTCTGTTTTCGTCGCAAACACGGAAGTCGAATTTAGAGACGCGACGGCTGCAGTCGACGTGGGGACTACAGAGGTCAAGTTCAACTGGACGAAAGGGGTCGACGAGGCGGAGAAATTCGCATTTGAACTCGTGAACCGGACTGGGAAAGTGGATTTGGAAACAGATAACGTTGACGTTGGCGAGAGCATATCCATAAAAGTCGTCACGACAAATGTCGACGACGTAGCGTTGCCGACGGCTGGGGGAGTCGATGCGAACGAGACAAAAGACGAAACGCTATGAAGTGCAGAACTAAAGACGAAAAACTTCGAACTAGTCGGCGTCACCGACGACGTAACATTCGAAATTGATGGCATCGCCGCTGCGTTAGAAACGGACTTCAAGGAAACGCTGGGAGACGAAGAGAACAAGATGAACGTCGACGAGATCAGCGACGTTCTATTTAGGTCAAAAAAGCCCTTCGTGGAAATGACGCTGCTCAATGACGTCGAAAGTGACTTTGATGACGCCGCGATTTGAGAGGCACTCACTGTCGGTGATAATGAGCGGAGGAAAGGAAGCGGAATGATTGTCTTAGAGAAAACGCTTGTTGAATCAAACGTTGTCACGAGTGACGTCTTAGGACTCGTTTCAGAAAGGTAAAACGACGTCACTGCTGCTGATGCGAGAGAGGAAGTTTTGGAAACGGATGTCAACGTTGCAGGAGATGTCATCTGAGCTGATAGAAGCGTTCGAGTCGAGAACGACGGCGATGGGATTGCCGGAAACGAGCTAAACGTCGTCGGGAAAACGCCGGAAGTTGTTATCGACGTCAAAGACGGCTTGTATAGCATTTTCGAAAAAAAGGAAGTTGAAGAAGTGGAAGTAGACAAGAAAGCCGAAGTCCTCTTTTGTCTCCTCGGCGTTGCGCTCAAAATCGAAGACAAGAAGTTTGTTGATGTAAGCGCGGAGGTCGGACCTAACGATCGAAGTAGCAGTGATTTTGGAGTCGCCGTCGTCGCCAACAAGGCTGTCGTGTCGGAAGGCAGAGCCAAGGAAACAAAAGACGAGGACGTCGGATCTGAAATTGATGCTGCAAACGACGGCGCTGAAGAAACTGTCTTCTCTGACGTCAGTGTTGCGAACATTGAAGTAGAGAGCGACGAAACGGTGGACAGGGACGGCGTATAAAACGACAGGTCGTCAGCAGGACTGCTTCTTGACGAAAGAAATGAGGCAGTCGTTGCTGCAACGGAGGTGAACGTTACAGCCGAAGTTGAAGAAAACTGTCTGCTACTGCTGCTGACACCAGTAGGGGTGGCAACAGAAGACGTCGATAGAGTAAACTTGTGAAAAACAGAGCGGGTTGCCGCAATGCTTGCAGCACTTGCTTCCAAGCTGGTCACTACCCTAGTTGATAAAGTAGGCATTACACTGGTCTCCATAATAGCTGACGCACTTGTTGGAGCAATAGTTAGCACGCTCATTGAAACACTTTTGGCGGCAAAAGTCCGGATCACTAAACTGGTTGCAGTACTAAACGCGGGGCTTGATATCGAACTTGATAGGATACTAGTAGATAAACTGGTTGTACCGCTGCTAGCCGTTGGAACACTTGTTGAAATACTGGTTGTCGCACTGGTAGCTGTACTGGACACAAAACCTTTAGCTATTAAATTTGTTGACAAACTTGCTGACACGCCTGCTGAGAAATTTGCCGTACCCGTTGCCGAAGTCGTAGATCGCCTCCTCGGCTTTGAACTCCCAATAGACAATAACGCCGTTGACGCTGAAGCGACGAAGAAAGTGGAAGACGAAACTGATCGAAGTAGCGTTTGAGAAGGATTCGCCGTCACCGAGGCTGTAGCGTCAGACTGGGAAGCCAAGGACACGGAAAGGAAGGACGAAATCAACGTTTCTGAGGTTGACACCATGAACGGCGGTGTTGAAGAAACTGCCTGTTTTGATGTCTCTGCTTCGGACTTTGAAATCAACTGCGTCGCACGGATAACGGAGAAAGAAGAAATTGTCGATGGAGTAGATGCTTGAAAAGCCGAGCTGGTTGCTCCTGAACTGGTTGTCAAATCGGACACTACACTAGTTGAAAAACTAGGTATCAAACTGGTTGCCTCGCTAGTCAGCTCACTCTTTAGCACGCCAGTGGAAATAACTTCAGGCGTTACACTAATTATCACATCCGTTTTGGCACTGGATGCAAACCTGGTCACCGAACTAGATAAATCAATAGTCGAAAAACCGGAAGCAGCAATGGTTGCCGCTGACATTCTTGTTAAATCAGTAGTCAATCTGGTTGAAACATTGCTTGCCAAAGAGGTTGCCGTAACGAACGGGAAGCTGGTCAACGAAAGAACTAGCACACTAGTTGAAAAACTGGGTGTAGCACTAGTTACAGTTGACGCAATTGTTGAAGCACTAGTTAAAATTCTGCTTGAAAACCTGTTTGCCACTCCGGATGTTGTACCAAACGCCAAGTTGGTCACCAAACTAGTTAGCACGTCAGTTGAGAAACTACGTGCAGCACGTGTTGCCGTTAGTACACTTGTAGCATTGGATTGCAAGGTGGCTGAAACGATTTCTTCCAAACTGATTGCCGAACTAAACGACAGACTGGTCCCTGAACTAGTTGGAAACCAAGTTAAGAAACTGGGAGTAGCAATGGCTGCAGTTGACACACTTGTTGGAGCATTAGTTAGCAAGCTTGATGAAAACTTTGTTGCCAAACTGGTTTTTGTATCAAACGCCGAGGTTGTCACCGAACTAGTTAGAACACTAGTTGGAGAACTGTTAGAAGCAACGGTTGCCACTAATACACTTGTCGGAGAGCGATTTAGTAAGCTGTTTGAAACATTGGTGGCCAAACTGGTTGCTTTTCTAGACTCAACGCTTGTCACAGAGTTAGTTAGCGCGGTAGTTGAAAAACCGGGTGCAGCAATGGTAGCCGCTGACACATCTGAAGCACTAGTTGGCATATTGAAACTTGAAAAACTGGATTTCACACTGTTCCCGAAACTAGACATGAAACTAGTTAGTAAATTCCTCAGAACAATGGTTGAAACACGCTTAGTCACAACACTGGTTCCCATGTTTGTTGTCACACTGGGTTCTACACTGGTGGTTTCAGTACGAAACAACAAGCTGGCCACCGAACTAGTCAGCAGACTATTTGAGAAAATGTGTGTAGCACTGGTTGCTGTTGACACACTTGCTGAAGTACTGGTTAAAATAACGAAATTTGAAACACTTGTGTCGATACTGGTAGTTGGACTGGCCAAAAATTTCGTTGACGTGTTTGTTGGAGCACCAGTCAGCACGATGGTTGAAACAGGTTTTGTCGCAAAACTGGTTATCGCACTCGTTGTCAAACTGGTTGCCAAACTGTTAGCTGCTGTAAACCCCAAGCTGGCCAACGAACTAGTCAGCACACTAGTTGAGAAACTGGGTGTAGCACTCGTTGCTGTTGACATACTTGCTAAAACACTGGTTAAAATACCGGAATTTGAAACACTCCTTTCCATACTGGTTGCCGCACCGGACACCCAACTAGTTAAAAGTCTCGTTGACGTACTTGTTAGAGCGTTAGTCTGCACGTTGGTTGAAACAGGTTTAGTCGCCAAAGTGGTTATCACACTCGTTTTGTTACTGGTAGACAAACTGGTTGCTGCACTAAGCGAAAATCTCGTCACCAAACTAGTTAGACCACTACTTGAAGAACCGGGAGAAGCACTGGTTGCAGTTGACATACTCGTTGAAGCACCAGTTAGTATGCTGTATGAAACATTGGTTGTCAAACTTGTTGCAGCACTAAGCGGCAAGCTAGTCATAGAACTAGTTAGAACACTAAATGGAGAACTGGTTGTACCACTTCTTGCCGTTGACAAACTTGTTAAAGCACTTGATGAAACGCTCGAACTTGAAGCAAGGGATGCCACAGTAGTTGTAGGAACAAACGTCAAACTGGAAACCGATCTAGTTACCGCACTAGTTGAAAAACCGTTTGTAGCCCTTACAGCGGTTGACATACTTCTGGCAGCATCAGTTGTAACACTGGATGCCACACTCTCTGCTGTAGTTGGCACAGAACCAGGTAAAAAACTCGCTGACACAATCGTTTGAGAACTAGTTAGCAAGCTTGATGCAACACCGGTTGTCACAACGGTTGCTGTACTAAATCTCAAGCTGGCCACCGAACCAGTCAGCACACTATTTGAAAAACTGAGTGAAGCACTGGTCTCCTTTGACCCACTTGTTAGAGAACTAGTTATCAGGCCGGTTGAAACATTTGGTGCCAAACTGGTTGCGGTGCCGGACGAAAAACTAGTTAAAAAACTCGCTGACGCACCTGTTGGGGCACTCGTCAGGACGCTGGTTGAGCCAGTATTCCTGGTAATCATACGCGTTGCCACACTTGTTGCCACACTGGTTGCTGCACTGAAAGCCAAGATCGTCGCCGAACTTGTTAGCACACTGGATGGTGTAGCACTGGTTGTCGCTGACATACTGGTAGGAGTTAAAACATTGGTTGACAAACTTGTTGCAGCACTTAACGCCAAGCTTGTCACAGAACTAGTTAGCACACTATTTAGAGAACTGGCTGTAGCACTGATCACCGTTGAATCGCTTGATAAAACCCTGGAGCTTGATACACTGGATGCCACACCAGTTGTTGAAAAAAACGTCACACTCGATATTGAACTAGTTACCGCACTAGTTGAGAAACCGGGTGGAGCCCACAAAGTCGTTGAACCACTTGTTGCTGCATTAGCTGAAACACTGGTTAGTACACTCACTAAATTTGGTAATAAACTCGAAGACACAGATGTTGGAGCACCAGTCAAAACAATAGATGAAACAATTTTAGTCGTCACACTCGTTGCCACACTAGTCAGCACGCTAGTAGAAGAACTCAGTATATCACTGGCTTCCGCTGACATACTTATTGGAGCACTAGTTAAAATACTGGAACTTGAAACACTGGTTGTCACACTGGTTGCTCTACTGGTTGCCGGTGAGAAACTTGTTAGAGAACTAGTTAGCAAGTCGGTAGAAATATTGGGTGCTAAACTGACTGCTGTTCTAAACCCCAAGCTTGTCACCAAACTAGCTGGAACACTAGCTGAAGAACTGGGTTTAGCATTGGTTGCCGCTAACACACTTGTCGATGCACTTGTTTGAATACTGGAACTTGAAATACTGGATGCCAAACTAGCTGCTGGAACAAACGTCCCACTGGACACAGAACTAGTTACAGTACTAGTCGAAAAACCGGGTGCAGCCCACACAGCCGTTGGATCACTTGTTGCAACATTAGTTGAAACATTGTTTACCACACTCATTCCTGTAATGTTCACGAAATTTGGTGAGAAACTCGATGACACAGTTGTTGAAGCACTAGTCAAAACGATAGATGAAACAATTTTTGTCGCCACACTCGTTGCCGCACTAGCTGCCACACTTGCAGCCATATTGGTTGCTCTACCAAACGACAAGCTGGTCAGCGAACTAGTTAGAATAGGAGTTGACAATCTGGGAGTAGCAATGGTTTCCGTTGACAAACTTCCTGGAGCACTAGTTAGCAAACTTGATGAAACACTGGTTGCAACAATGGTTGCTGTGCTAAAGCTCAAACCTACCACCGAACCAGTCAGCACGCTAGTAGAAGAACTCGGTGTAGCACTGACTCCTACTGAAGAACTTATTGAAGCACTAGTCAAAATACTGAAACTTGAAACACTGGTTGTCACACTGGTAGTCACAATGGTTGCTTTACTGGTTGCCGGTGAGAAACTTGTTGGAGAACTAGTTAGCAAGTCGGTTGAAATATTGGGTGCCAAAGTGATTGCTGTTCTGAACCCCAAGCTTGTCACCAAACTAGTAAGAACACTAGTTGAAGAACTGGGTTTAGCATTGGCTGCCGCTGACACACTTGTCGAAGCACTTGTTTGAATACTGGAACTTGAAATACTGGATGTCACACTAGTTGTTGAAACCAACGTCCCATTGGACACCGAACTAGTTACAGTACTAGTTGAAAAACCGGGTGTAGCCCACACAACCGTTGGACCACTTGTTGCAGCATTAGTTGAAACATTGTATACCACACTCCTTGCTGTACTGGACACTAAATTTGACGAGAAACTCGATGACACAGTTGTTGGAGCACTAGTCAAAACGATAGATGAAACACTTTTTGTCGCAACACTCGTTTCCACACTCGCTGCTACACCACTTGCAGCCATACTAGTTGTTCTACTAAACGCCAAGCTGGTCACCGAACTAGTTAGAATAGAAGACGAGAATCTGGAAGTAGCAATGGTTGCCGTTGACAAACTTTTTGAAGCACTAGGTAGCAAGCTTGACGAAATACCGGTTGCAACAATGGTTGCTGTACTCAACCTCACGCTGGCCAACGAATCAGTCAGCGTATTAGTTGCAACACTGGCTGCTGCACTTGGCACAAAACTACTTAGTAAAGTCGTTGACACACTTGTTGGAGCACTAGTGAGATCCATAGTTGAAACATTTTTAGTCGCCGCGAACATTGCCACACCGGTTTCCGTAGACACACTTGTTGGAGCACTAGATAGCAGGCTAGGTGAAACACTTTTATTCACCACTCCAGTCGTTGTACTGGACACAGAACTAGTTAATAAAATCGTTGACGAACTTTTTGGAACAGTAGCTGTAACGTTGGTTTTCGCATTAGGTACAACACTTGTTATGCTGGTTAAACTGCTTGACCCACTGCTTGCAACACTCGACGTGGCATTCGCCGTAGAGAAAGTAAGAACTAGCCTCGATGAAACAATTGACTTCTTCGATGTAACGGCTTCCGTTTTGGTTGAGCTGATCGCGAAGGTCGCCGTTGGCGCAATTTTTGAAGAGGAAGACACAACAGACAGAGTCGACACCGCGACAATCGAACTCGATACATCAGGAGTCCTTTTAACAACCGCAGAAGAAGAGGTAAGAAACGTTGGTGTGACTGTTGGAGTAGAAAGGATAGAAGACGAAATCATCATAGTCCTCGTCACGGTTGGAGTAACCCCAATAGTTCCACTAAGTATTGGCGTCATCTGAGCGTCTCTTCTCAATCTGCCTCCTAGTGAAGGCAAGGATTGCTGAGATCGTCCCGGCCATGCCATTGATAGAATAAACGACGTTATTCTGACATTCTGATTGGACAGTTCTGCTAAAAGGGGTCTATAGTCGGTCATCGTTCTTGGTTGCCCGTGGCAACTTTCTATCCACCACACTTTGATCACCGATTCCTCTGATATTTTCCCAGACAAATTAATTTCGACGTACTTCAAGTCAGTAAATTTTTTCTCGCCGATATTGACATCATCTTTCATGTTGACTTGAAAGGCGTTAGATACCAGATTAGCAAGCCAATAGCGATCCCGCCCGTCCAAATTGCTGATCTGTCTCCTGCCAATTTCCACCGTTGCCAAGTGACACTGAGCTGAGTCCGTTGGCATGGTAAAACTGCTAACAAAAACCTCAACGCTGAAGATATCCAGAGCGGAATTCGACTCGTCAGACTGGTTGAATAGTCCAATAGAAACGACAACAATGTAATGAAGGCCGACGTCATCATCCTGCGGTACCCCGTAGAACGTTTGGCTCGATAAATCAAAGGCAAGCCAAGACGGAAGCGAATCGGCACCAACAGAAAATACCTGAGATAAGAGAAATCATATAGATGCCACATTAATACTAAGTTATTGTGAACTTAAAGTTTGTTAGCAAAACCTCTATCAGTAGAAAACCTAGCTCGTCACAGGTCCCTAAGTACATTCGCGCCTATTAGATTATTCGCGTAGGACTGTTTTCATTCGTGGCATAGAAGCGCCACTTCAACTGCTTCCCTATTTCCCGAAGGCGGAACTAAACTATGTCCTACACAACGACGACGAGAAGCAAAACAAAACGAGAAAAAAAGTGGCAAGAGGTCCCCCCCCCCTCCCGTCGTCCAAATGATGCTCACCTTCAATCGATCGACGTAGCCATCGAACGCATCGTCGGCGACAGTATAGGTAAACGGCTTGCCGCTCCACGCCTTCGCGTCGTCCAATCCGCGTCCCACGCGAACGGTACCCTTGTCCCAAGCGAGACGACGCTGCAACGCATCGTCTTTCGTCCAACTGGACTCGTTCGGATCGGAGGGAAGCCCGTCGACGCTCGAAAACGAGAAGAGAAGTAGGAGAAAGGAAAGATGTCCGCCATCTAGCGTTCGTCGTTCTGGATTGGACGGGAATAGAAAGAATCAAAAGAGGAGTTTATAAAGGCGAGACATATTGTACCAGCTCTCTGTCGAGATACGCATCGACGCCTTATGTCCGCCATATCCCGGGATCTTGTGCCAGGGCTTAATTTCGTTGTGATGGAGCAGCGTCACCTCAAGCGAAGAACAGTTCGCTTAGACAAGCTAGAAGTGGAGAATACCAAAATAGCTGTATTTTGACACTTTGACCCACGATCCTGGGATTCCCCGTCGTTGAATTGAGTTACACCGGATGTTGATTGACGTTTCAGCCAATGACTGTCTGCAAGACCTATGCCACCGAACCGCTATCCCTCACCAGTCGATATAGTAAGATTCTTGATATCGTAATTCTCCTATCTGAAGACTGATGGGAGTTTGCGTACGGCATTGCGACTGGGAAGGAAAAGGAGAAGCCTGCGCAAAAAATTAGAGCACGAAGACGGTTCCTTAGCGTTCGTACATGTCACGTGGGAGGAATAGGGGATTAGAGTAGAGATAGAGCTGAAAGACAGGCCGAAAATAGTCGGACAGACGCAGCAAATCGACAAATGATGGCATTGACTCGGCTGACTGTAAGGTAGAAGCGTCTGGCCGAATGCCTTTTCCATGGAGAGAAAAACCGTCGTTGCCGACAACGAGTCACGAGAATGACAGAGGATTTGCGTAAGCGCTTCTGGACCAGGGGCAAGACAAAACCATTTTTATACGAAGCCTGCTTCGTTCCGTATCTTCCGTGACCAAAATGGTCATTTGAGCACTAGTCAAGAGATATTTAGTAAAACCCGTTTGGAGCAATGAAAATACATCTTTGCGGGGTTCAAAGGGAGTGAAGGAAAAAATATAGCTCTCTCACTCGTATAATAATCAAGAGAGAACGTAGGCCAAAGCTCTTTCTCTTTCACTCGTATAATTAACAAGAGAGAACTTAGGCCATAGCTCTCTCACTCGTATAATAATCAAGAGAGAACGTAGGCCATAGCTAACTCACTCGTATTATTAATAATCAAGAGAGAACTTAGGCCATAGCTCTCTCACTCGTATAATAATCAAAAGAGAACGTAGGCCATAGCTCTCTCACTCGTATAATAATCAAGAGAGAACGTAGGCCATAGCTAACTCAATCGTATAGTAATCAAGAGAGAACTTAGGCCATAGCTCTCTCACTCGTATAATAATCAAGAGAGAACGTAGGCCATAGCTCTCACTCGTGTAATAACAAAGAGATAGGAAACATACTGTAGCTATCGTGTATATGCATGTAACACGAACCTTTTTCAAACTGGAGGACTGAAAGCGTCCGTTGACATCGCTGCTTATCAGGAGCACGAACCGTGTGGTTCGTTGGGCAGTCAATCTACTCCATTCCTTGAAGGGAAATATTTATTTCGCTGTTCATGATTCCTTTGGTATTTTCGCTCTTCCATTATTTGCGAATATTTGCAAACACTATGCTTATTTCCCAGCACAATAAAAATTAAAATTTTAAATAATCATTTACCGTTATTTCCATCGAAGAAGAAAATATATTGTTCACGAAAATCCGGCATGGGATTCAGAAAATCTAATGCACGTCGTCAAAAATATTTTTAACACACACACATATGACAGGTCATTGAAAGGAAAGTTGAGACAACTGGTGAGGCCCCTTTTGGGGTTCAGTATCACTTGGGCCACGGGATTTTTGTTCTTAGGGGCAAAGGGGAACATCGCGCGGTCGCACAACTTTAGCCACACGAGGACTAACCTTCTAGCTTTTCTTCAAGAATAGGAGAGAAGAATTCGACATACGACGGAGAAGAAACGAGCTTCGGAGATCGAGGGATGAATTTGGCTCTTGGTGGATGAGGAACCACTGAGACGTGACGACTCCCCTGTCTAAGTGTAAGCCTTTAAGGTATCGTCATACATAAATATAATCTCGCGTCGCGAGCTTTACCTTCGACGTGAAACAGCTCGAAGTCTGTTCGTGGGACCCGTTAGGAGGCCTCAGGTTATCGTAAAGGCACAATCGTCTAGAAAAACTGGTTTGGTTAGCATCCCGCTAAAGCCGATACGTGCTTTGCGAAAAAATTCAGACAAATGCTCTACTTTTCGTTCACCATTACCCGGATGAAAAGACGAAGAATTTATCAGACAATCAATAGTAGGAATTTTTTCATCGCCCTAGCAGAAAATTTTAGTCATGTTTTGTAGAAATTTCGTTTAAGATCATTAGTAGAATTACCTAAAAAGTATGTACTTTTTATCAGTTATTATTTCCCCGCGGTGACGAAATGGAATTTCGAAGCTGAAACGTCGACGTGATCCAGTTAGAAAAAGGAATCTCGTGGGTGATCGGAAAAAAATCACAAATGGCTCATATACTCGTTTTTAATACCTACGTACCATTATCCGGGTAATAGTCATCGAAAGGTCAACCTTTTCGCTGACTTTTTTCGCAAGACACGTCTCGACAATACTGGGATATCGTTCAAACTACTTTTTCCAAGCGACTGATGTCGTTACAAAAAAGTGAGGCTCCCTAAGGGGTTCCATTTTAAGTTTTTCGCTTGCAAAGCGTAAGGAAAGGCTCGCAGACGCGAGTTGATTTTTCTGTTTAACGGTGACCCAAAAGCCTATGCGTAGATGGGGCGTTCGACGCATCTCAGTCAAGCCTTCTCGCCCAGGAACCGAATTTATCATTTCTCTTTCGAGGCTCGTCTCTCCTCCGTCGTAAGTCGAGTTCCTTTCTCCGGTGACTGAGGAGGACCTAAGAGGTTGTTCTTTATGTGACTGGAAGTATACGTGCGAGCGATATTTACAACGGTCGCAGCGAGCAATAATCCCGTGGCCCTAGTGATAGTGTATCCTCAAAGGGGGCCTCACCAATGTTCAGTTATCATTGGCTATCAACCTCGTTCCTGGAGATGTGCCGTTACAACATGTATTTCCTTTGACGCAACAGCTCGTTTTCTTTTGTGGTTTACTTGACCTCACGCAAAAGCACGATTACGGAACACGATCGACAAAGTCGAAAATCGATTGCTAAGCTGAAATAATATAATATCAATATGAAATTGAGAAAGGACGTCTACGGATAAAATTTGTCCTGACGGAATCCAATAACGGTTGTACGGAATCAATTGATAATCAAATGAATAGCTAAGAGTCTGTGTTTATGCAAACGTGGAAGCTATGAGGCCGCTTGAGTAACTTTGAGCCGCGCTACTAGTAGTCGAAGCCATGAGAACGGAGGCAAATCCCAAATTGCAAGTGCGTCACAGTTGATTGCCGACTCTTATACGAGATCCTCCTAATTCAATAACGCCCGACTTATGCGCTTCTTATTGCTGTCCTTCCTATAACTTCTGGTCGGAATCCGTAATTGATCCCATTCGCGCTCGCCTCACGGACGGAGTCATCACCCGTTGTCGTATCGTCGTGCGCGAAAAACGAAAAACATGTTTTCGTCGTCCATCTTAGTCATTGTCGTCGCCGCATCGTGGACGGCGATTCTTTTCAGCCCCGTCGAATCGATTCATTTTCGCGGATTTACGATCAACTTTCATCCCGTCGGCAATCAGGCAAACGGCGACGCTGGAAAGGTACGCTCGCGCGCGCGCGCGCGCGCGGAGACGATCGAGTAGTGACCCGACCACCGGAACTCCTGATTACGACTGCTAACGCGTTTTCCTGGGGATTTACAACCGGCGCACGAGACTCGTGAAACGCGCTAGCGAACGTTCCGCGATCGAGGACAAACGCGTCGGCATACCTGTTTTTAGTGCGCGAGGGAAGCAATTTATTTTCAAAGCGAAGGCAGGCATGCCTCGGGCTTCTTTTATCTAATTACAGCGTAGTCCTTGTCCCTCATGTAAATCGATTCGACCGCGCCCGACTCTTCCTCTCTCCCACTTTTTAGTTGCAGTTCAATTTTCGTATTTCGTGGAGTCGTAGCAGTTTTGAAGGCGGTTGCACCGACGCATCGATAGCAGATCAAATACTTCTAGGTTCGCCCGTGAGGTTCCGGTGTTTATCTAACAATTGCGGTTTGCATGTCTGGCGCGGTTCGCAAGTCTTTTCCGCGACGCTCGAATACGTTTGCACGTCGTTTAGTGCTTCCAACGATTGGGCGTCCGGTACGAACACATTCGAAGCAACTTTTCCTGTCGCGGATTCACAAGAATTCATTATCGGGTACGTATAAACGCTGAGAGGACGAAAAGCGCGCGAGTGTTACCCGTATGTAGGAATGATTTTGAGAGGACGTACGGCTGCTGTTGGATCGAAACGCAAAACGCTTTCGGCGATTTAATCCGATTTCAAACGCGAATCTCCTTCGTGCCGCGCACGGACAGCGCGGGCGTCATCAATCGCGGCCAAATCAATCAAAGTCCCGTCGCCGACATGGTTCCCGTACTTCCGGCTCGTGTCGGTTGCGAATTCAAATTGATCATTCCCAACGTCGATCCCGATTTTGACGACGTCAAATGCCGATGGGCGCTTCCGAAAAATACCGACGACACAAACGAGTGCGGATCGGCGTGCATTGACAACAACAAAGTGTCAGGACTTTTTATCAACGCAACGCTTGTTGAGGCGAGTAAAAACATACACACGTGTATCGTTTTTATGAGACCACTCTCTAGGAAGATTGCGAAATCATATGGAAACCCTCAGTGGCGGCTCTCTATGCAGCCGCCGTTCAACTCGAGGATTTCTATCCGACGGACGCCGACCGAATGAATCCTCTCAGCAGTATACCGCTCCAGTGGCTCATTGACGTCGTCGACACGGGAACGCCGTGCGGAGCGACTCCCATCTTTCCCGTGCAAGAGCACATTCCGCGCGAGCAGCCTCGCTGTTTTGCCGTCGAAAGCGGCGGCAGTCTCACACTCGAGATTTCGGTCGGACATTCCAACTTTCCCTCTAACTCGTAAGAAAAAACGCGTGCTTAATTAATTTGAGAGGAAAGTGTCTCTACTTTATAAACCCCAGGATCGACGACGCGGTCTACATTCTACCGCGAGGTATGTCAGTGACCAATTTGATGGACATAGGCAATGGAGTGAAAGCGGTGACGTTTGCGTGGACTCCCGATGAGGAACAAACCAATCGGCCGCACATCATGTGCTTCCAATTCCTGGACGACGTCCGGTACCGAAGAATTCTCTAACGTCATTCTGACACGTGCTGACTTGAAGGTTTCTTTTAGAGCTCCCTCGAATCTGGTTTGTTTTACCGTTGTCACTTCGGGTATGCAACTCGTGTCGGAACTGGAAATTTGTTTAGGGACAATATTGTTTTATTAGTGCCGCAGCCCAAGCCGATTTTGAACACCCAAGCGGAGGCTCCTCTCGTCGACGGACAAGTGGCGTTTGACGCAGTGGCAGGCATCACGTTTGACCAAGACGTACGCTTTCGTTATATTGAGGCTTCGCTTTAATTAGAGTCAGATCTTGTCGCGGTTTAATCATCGGAGAGGGCAACGTCTAATTTAGGGATGTTTTTTCGTTCTGTTTTTACAATTAGGCTTCCGCGAGTAGGAATTGAAGCTCATTCCAATGTTGTTTATTTAAGGTTAAGAATCCGTCAGTCAGCCCTCGCTTTATATCCGTTCATCACGCGGCGAGCGGCACACTGATCCAGCAAATTGACTCGTCTGACACGAGTCTCGTCAGAATCAGTGCTAATCGTCGAACGGTTTTGTTCCAACTTGACAGCGCTCAACCAAATATCTACCAAAAGGATGAAGAGTATGAGATCGTCTTTGAAGAAGGCGCGGTCGTCGGCACTGGGGCCTCGTGTGCCGGAGGCGGTCCCGTCGCCAAGGGAATTTTGAAGGGAGAATGGAAGTTCATTTCGGCTGGTCCGCCAAATGAATGCCTGGACAACACAGACAATTGTCACGACGTGGCCAACTGCATCGATCTTCCGGATGGCTTCCGATGCGAATGCATGACTGGTTATACTGGAGATGGAGTGAACAACTGCGACGATATCGACGAGTGTACCCTTGAAACTGACGACTGTCACGCTACGGCCACCTGCACAAACACGGACGGACGTTTTACGTGCGCGTGCATGCCGGGCTATACTGGAAACGGAAAGAACTGTGTGGACATCAACGAATGCACAGCGGGCACGGACAACTGTCACATGCACGCTGACTGCACGAATACGGATGGATCGTTCGAATGCGCTTGCAGATTTGGATTCAACGGCAACGGTCTCTCCTGCACGGACGTGAACGAATGTGACGATGGCACGGACTTTGACTGCGACGAGAATATTCAGCAATGCGTCAATACTGTCGGAGACTATAGCTGTACATGCATGAGGGGATACAAAATCGACGGGGACGCAACCACGGATCCCACCCGTCCCGTATGCGTCGATTGCAACGAATGTTTACCCGAGTGCCCGGACGCCATCGACGAGGAATGCCACGCGGAGGCCACGTGCTCAAACACGGCTGGATCTTATGACTGCACGTGTAACGCCGGATGCGAACCGGATCCAAGTTCCGGAAAACCCGCCAACCGTCCTGTGTGCATCGATATCAACGAATGCCTTAACGACGCGGACAATAATTGCCACATGAACGCAAATTGCCTTAACTTTATCGGCTCATTCGAGTGCAACTGTAAGCCAGGATACACAGGCAATGGGGTCTCTTGTGCGGACATTAACGAGTGCACCGACGGATCTCACGATTGTCACGCGAATGCGATGTGCACAAACACGGACGGAAGTTTTGATTGCTCCTGCATGCTCGGCTACAAACCCGACTGCTCTGGTGCGCCGGACAATCGTCCCGTATGCGTCGATTGCAACGAATGTCTCGGTGAATGTGCGGATTCGATTACCGATAAGGGAGCCTGTGACCTCAACGCAGATTGCGCCAACACGCCTGAATCGTTCGATTGCACGTGCAAAGACGGATACGAGCGTCAAGCCGGTACTCCCGTCGATCGTCCTACCTGCATCAATATCGACGAGTGCGCGAGAGGCACGGACACGTGTCACGCCATGGCAACGTGTATCGACGCTAATCCGCCTTTGAAGTTCGACTGTCAGTGCATGCAGGGTTATAAGGCAGGTGCGGGAAGCATGCCCAATCGTCCTGTGTGCGAGAATTGCGATGAATGCACGCCGGGCGATTGTCCCGTTGCGCCGGATCCGTTCTGTCATGAGAAAGCGACGTGTACGGATTCGCCGGGATCATTTAGCTGCATTTGTATGATTGGCTACGAGGGAAACGGATTCAATTGCATCGGTAGGAAAAGCTCAATATAAAAATATCTGGATTATTTTGTTTCTTAGACGTGTCAAATTGAATGGACAATTAACGTAGACCATAGCTCTCTCACTCGTATAATAATCAAGACAGAACGTAGGCAATAGCTCTCTCACTCGTATAATAATAAAGAGATAGGGAAGAACATACTGTAGCTATCGTGTGTCAGGCGTGTATATGCATGTTCGTTGTGCAGTCAATCTATTCTCTTCCTTGAAGGGAAATATTGATTTCTCTGTTCATGATTTCCTTTATATTTTCGCTCTTCCATTATTTGCGAATTGCTGCAAACACTATGCTTATTTCCCTGCACATTAGAAATTAAAATCAATAATTAGTGTAAATGATCATTTACTGTTATTTTCATCAAAGAAGAAAATATATTGTTCACGAAAATCCTGCATGGGAAACAGAAAATCTAATGCACGTCGTCAAAAATATTATCAATACAGAAATATAATAGGTCATTGAAAGGCAAGTTGATACGACTGGTGAGGCCCCTTTTGGGGTTCAACATCACTAGGGCCACGGCATTTTTGTTCTTAGAGGCAATGGGGAACATCGCGCGGTCGCGTAACTTTAGCCACACGAAGACTAACCTCTAAGCATTTCTTCGAGAACAGGAGAAAAGAATTCGACATACGACGGAGAAGAAACGAGCTTCGGAGAGCGAGGGATGAATTCGGCTCTTGTTGGATGAGGAACCACTGAGACGTGTCGACTACCCTGTCTAAGTGTAGGCCTTTAAGGTATCGTCATACAGTAAAATGATCTCGCGTCGAGAGCTTTACCTTCGACGTGAAACAGCTTGAAGTCTGTTCGTGGGACCCATTAGGAGGCCTCAGGTTTTCGTAAAGGCACAAGCGTCTAGAAAAACTGGTTTGATTAGCATCCCGCTAAAGCCGATACGTGCCTTGCGAAACAATTCAGTCAAATGCTCTACTTTTCGTTCACCATTACCCGGATGAGAGCAAGAAGTATTTTTTATCAGACAATCAATATTAGGAATTTTTTCATCACACTAGCAGAAAATTTTAGTCATGATTGGTAGAAATTTCGTTTAAGATCATTAGTAGAATTACCTAAAAAGTTTGTACTTTGTATTCTATTATTATTTCCCCGTCGAAATGGAATTTTTCAAAACTGAAACGTCGACATGATCCAGTTAGAACGTGGGTGATGGGAAAAAAATCACAAATGCCTCATACTGTACGCTCGTTGTAAATAGGTACCATTATCCGGGTAATGGTCATCGCAACTCAAAGGTCAACCTTTTCACTGACTTTTTTCGCAAGAGACGTTTCGACAATACTGGGATATCGTTCAAACTACTTTTTCCAAGCGACTGATGTCGTTACAAAAAAGTGAGGCTCCCTAAGGGGTTCCATTTTAAGTTTTTCGCTTGCAAAGCGTAAGGTAAGGCTCGCAGACGCGAGTTGATTTTTCTGTTTGACGGTGACCCTTAGGCCTATACTTTGATGGGGCGTTCGACGCATCTCAGTCAAGCCTTCTCGCCCAGGAACCAAATTTATCAAATCTCTTTCGAGGCTCGTCTCTCCTCCGTCGTAAGTCGAGTTCCTTTCTCCGGTGACCGAGGAAGACCTAAGAGGTTGGTCTTTATGTGACTGGAAGTATACGTGCGAGCGATGTTCACAACGGTCGCTGCGAGCAATAATCCCGTGGCCCTAGTGATAGTGAATCCTCAAAGGGGGCCTCACCAATTTTCAGTTATCATTGGCTATCAACTTCGTTTCGTGGTGATCTGCCGTGAATTATGACATGTATTTCCTACGGCTAAAAATTTGTCTTGTCATACAGCTCATTCTTTCCTCTCTCATGCAGTTGCTCACTTAATTAATTAATTAATTAGGCGGTTGCAGAAACGGTTCCTATGCGTCACAGGGTTAGGGCTTCACCGCCATTCCAAGTGGCCGGAGCAGATTTTCATCGCGAAGCGAGCCAATGACGACGGGCAGACGAATCACTCGCGAACTCTTCCTACCTCTCGACTCAACGCCACTTAGCACAGTCCATGGCCAAGTGGGCGTGGCTATTCTAAGCGAAGACTTGGCACGCCCACTCGTTTCAAACAACGAAAAGTATTACAAGCAAAACAAGCAGAATTACGTAAAAAATTCCTACGTCTGTTTCTCTCGTAGTGCGTTTTCGCAAAGGTAACGCAACCGTATGTTTTCTTCACCAACGACAGTTGGGCGCATTCCCTTACCAGTCACGTGCAGATCGGATGTCCTTGCAACGTCTCGAGTTCAAAGATCCTATAAAAGATAGCAATGAAAACGTGCTCGGTCTATATCGTCCACTTAGCTTTTAGGCCTCCATACGGACGGTGGGCTCGCATCCCTGTCGACAGTCATAGCCCTGCCGCAGAGGAGCTATCGCGCAAGCCGTGAACAGAGTGAACAGTCGTGTAGTCGGCGTGTAGACGAAGAGCCGCCGACGCGGCCACTCCCCGTGTTATACTAGCTTATAGCGTAGTACAGCGGGACGAATACGCCGATGACGCAGCCCCTACAGGGATTAGAACCGCGCGACCTGTAATCACTGCGCCTTCGTTGTCCCGGGGAGGGACGTTGCGACGACGTGTTGCTCTCACTTCACGACTGACCGGCTGTACTGCACTCAGATCGACGACGAGGTTACGCAAAGAATTGTGTGCGACGTGCGCGCCTATATGTGAGAGAGAGGCGAGGAGGAACGAGCGCTCATTGGTTGAAGCTAATTTGCGGTAAGACTCGTGACCATATATGGTCAAAATTGGAGCTCACGTGAAAAGTTTCGATTAACCGCGTGACGCGCCACCTGCTCGTTTTTTTTTGTGGTTTCGTCACGCTGTCGAGTGTGTAACAGAGTGACGTAACGTCTCGTTTGTTTGGGGTTCACTTGACGTCACGCGCGATCGAAAGCAAGATGGCGGAACAGCGATCGATCGCGAAAGGAGCCCCCGCACAGGTATGCACGTGAATCTACGCCTTTCTTTACTCTAACCCTTGTCGAAGTAAAGGAAAGATGAGGAGTTTGTGAAAGAAGCGAATCGGGCGGACGAAAGGCGATTTTCGTAAAATTTCAGTACTTGCCTGCCGATTATATTGTCTGCGTGAGTATCAGACTCCGTCGCACAGCAAAATAGCTCCATGTATTACGTGGTTCCGTTCTAAAGAAGATCGAGATCGTGGAAAGTTGAAATATATCCGGGTCATGGACAATTAGTCATCGATTCATCGAAAAGTAAACCTTTTGACTGAGTTTTTTCTCGAGACACGATTGAGCTGCCGCTTAAACTATCTTTTCTAGGCGCTGGTGGCTTTTGGAAAAAGTGAGGCCCCACAAGAGGTCACACGACCCCGCCGTTCGTTGCTGTGTATAAAAATCATTTCATGAGTCGCTCCTTCTCTGCTCAAAATTATCTTTTTCAAACGGAGCTACGTTTAATTAAGGGCCATAAAATTTTGAGACTTTGAAAACACGTCTTAGCATGACGAGATTAATAGTTTTTTTCTTTGCACACAAATAATAAAAAAATAACGTAACAAATACAGTGTCTGGGTCATTTCAAAGCTCTTCAAGGCTTTCGGACGACGACGTCAACATAGGTACTAACAATAGAGGCCGGTTCGTTCCTTTTACGACCATATTGTCTCAGAACCGTCTCGTGCGCTTCCGCATTGCGAGTGGCGCACTCCGCGCTGAAGCGGCCGTAGCAAGTCGCCTCCCACCAAACGAGCAACGATTCATCGTCCGGTAAAACGTACTCTCTCTCTTCTTCGACGGCATGGACCAGCTCAAAGCTGGTTCTTTTGAGACATTCTTTCCAGTAGGACAGCGACCGGTAATTCAAACCAACCGCCGAAAGAAATTTCTCGTAAGAATTCTCATATTGATTTGCGCTCAGTTGACCAAGGTACCCTAAACGGGGACCCGGTTCATCATCTTTCAATGTCGTGAAGCCGAACCGTCCGCCTGGAACGAGCAGGTCAAAGATTTTTTGAAGAATCGCGTCGTACTTATCGGGAGAAATCCAAAACAATACCATGGTTGAGTTGATGACGTCAAACGGCCCAAATTCGACCGCTTCGTCGATGGAGCCGCGAACGATTCTGACGTTTTCGTCATTATGGAAACGCTTTTTTGCAAAGCTGACACGATCCTCGTCCGGATCGACTCCGACGAGGAAACCGGTGGGCCCAATTCGACGTGCCAAATCGACTGTTACATTTCCCGAGCCGCAGCCGAAATCGAGAACGCGATCACCTGGCTTAGGCTGCAGAGCGTGGTCAAGAAACCGCGTTGCATCGGGATCTTGCACGTACTGAGCAAAGCGGCTGTAGTTTGATGCTGACATTCCTTCCGTGATCCCTAGGACTAACGTACGCTAACATTCGCTGAGAGCTCCTAGATCCAGCAAACCTTTCGACTGAAGTTTTTCGCAAGACGCGCTTTGGTTAGGCGAATAGGTTTTCCAATCGGTTTCACTAGGCCCTGGCGCTTTTACGAAAAGGTGAGGCTCCCTTAGGGGTCCCGCGAACAGATTTTCGCATTGCGAAGCGTAACGCAATGGTTACGACGCGTCTTCATAATTCTGTTTAACAGTACACTAAGGGCCTACATTTTGACAGGGCAGTCGAAGCGTCTCAGTTGTTCCCCGTCGCCCTAGACACGAATTTATCGGACGCCCTTTCGAAGCCCGTCTCTCTTGCGTCGTAAGCCGAATTCTTTACTCCGTCGCGCGAAATAAAGCTAAAAGATTAGTCTCCATATGGCTGGAATTATGCGAGCGTGCAATGTTCGCAACGGCCTCTGCGACCAAAAGTTCCGTGGCCCTAGTGATGCTGAATCCCCAAAGGGGGCCTCACCTCGTTTCTTTTTGTGGTCATAGAGACGTTCATTAGTCATGTAGCTGGAAGACAGTTTGAGACCGGCGTCAAACTAAGGGGCGTTTCTCGTCTCTCAAGCTCCTACCGCGTTTCTAAGGACAGTTCAAATTTTTACACATCGACTTTTGAAAAACTACACAAGCAACTGCAGACACAAACACAATACAAGGATTTTCAATCAAATGGATTCTACAGAAAAACAAAACAACGTCAAACTTCACCTAAATTACACAAAAATTTCATCTTCTGCTATGCCTGGCTTATCATCGTTCTCGTTTTCACCTCCACCCGTTTTTTCAAACGTCGCCTCTTCTTCTTCCGTATAGCCCTTCGCTGTCAGACTCCAGTGTGCATACGGATCATATTCTTCGCCGCCGTTTTCTGTCGGATCAAAATAATTCATCAATTCCGTCATATATACTTCCAAAGTATTGACAATTTGAGAAAACGGGAGTCGATCCTCTGGCTCTGCTGACCAACAGTTCAGCATAATGTGATACCTTTTGTAGAGCGACAAGTAATTAGTCAACAAAATCATGATTTTTTTCTCACATTTCTGAGGGACATTCGTCTGGCTTATCAAGACGCTTTCCAGCTTTCAGAAAACGAACCACTTCGTAACTGGATACGCCGGGATACGGCACCATTGCAAGTGTCATCACTTCCCATATCGTTATTCCATACGACCACTAGATAAAACGTCGGTAAAAACAAAATCATATCGCAACCGAACGTACCACATCCGATTTCATTGTGAAAACGAGATCAAGGAGACTTTCCGGTGACATCCAACGTATGGGTAGCTGTCCACTTTGGCCCGTACGATAGTAATCTTTTCCCTCTGTCATTACCCTGGATAGGCCAAAATCTGCCACTTTCACTTCCAAATCCATGTTCACCCTGTAAAACAGAACTCACTTCATATGAATTCGCCGCTTACGAGTCCACAGACATGCAGTTTCTTGCAGCCAAATCGCGATGAACAAGTTTCTTATCCGATATGTAGTTCATTCCCTTGGCAATCTGATGGCAGAATTTTACCAATTGAACAAGCGACAGCTAAAATTAGACATAACAGCAATCCCCTTTGCTTTACTAATTGGATAATTAAAAATGTATCTAACGTGTTGGGGACGTTCTTCGGCTGACTTGTTTCCTGGGCGACGCATGCGCAAAAACATTTTCAAGTCACCCAGTTCCATGTAAGGTAAAATAAGGAACGGCGAACGATGGTTCGGATGAGTGGGATCGTCCGACCAACAGATTCCGTATAATTCCATTACATTTGGATGCTTGAATTCGCGCATCTTCAGACCTTCTTGAACAAAGTCATTCAACTCCTTCCGACTCATAGCATCTTAAAAAAAACGCTAGCTGAAAAGAATTCAGCGACGCGCACTTCTATGATATAAAGCACCTTTGACCGACTTGAGAGCAACTCTTACATTCGTGTCCATAAACCCTTTAAAAACTTCGCCAAAGTTTCCTAATATAAGAAGTAGAGAACAATTGATCATGCATTCCCGCGCTCAATATCACCTTTTCCGATGCGATCTTTCTGTTCAATGCGCGACGGCGATATGACAACGCCAGCGATTTCTTTTATGATGTCTTCCTCCCAATAGATCAATGATACTGTGCCAATTGAAGTATCGAGCTTCTCGGCTTTGGGCTGCGAAGGTTCTCCCGACAAGTGACTTTCTAGAAAAAAAGCAAAGTGAGTGGCCAACCCTTAAGGTTCTTATACATTTCTTACCTGATATTTCTACCGACAATAACTTCCTTCTCTTTGAGACGGAATGGCGTCTCCACGCCGTAAAGGTGCATATGTACCACGTCATGAAGCCGGGAAATGCTGCAAGTACGACGAGCCACGGCGTCTGAATTCTGCAATTATTTACCGACAAGAAAATGCTTATTGAAACGATGTAAAAAATGGCAAGAAACGTTGCCACGCCGCACTCAACGGTAGATCTGTTTTTCAATAGGCTTGGGTATCCTTTTTCATATGTGATCCATATAACAATAACACATGCCAGAGCTAAACCTGCGTTGATCAAGTAGGAGATTTTGGATAAGATTTGATTGCGAGCATTGGCGCAATGGTCATAAAGGCGATAGTTGTCGTCAGGAAGATGGAAAAAACTCGCAATACTTGCCAAAACTATTTCAAAAATAATCAAAACAGCGACGAGAAGTAATCTAATTTGCAGCCTGTTGATGATCCCGCCGACGAGATGACCGAGACTTCCAACAAAAAACGGGGCCAAGCAGAAAACCGATAGAACGTTGATTACAAAATCCAAAGCCAATGTTTTGCACTCAAACGGACTTAATACTTCGACGGCAACGAGAATACTCAGGAAAATAGATGCCAGCGTAAGAAGACCGAAGAAAATAGTCGGCGTCAATACAATGCACTCTCGAGTCGACGCAAGTCTAAAATGGCGAACACTTAGCGTAAAAACAACGACGTGAAGCAGAAGAACGACTAAAGGAGTCGCTATTGCTGGCAGAACATCAAATATAGAGCAGTCATTTGAGGAGTCATTTGAGAAGAACAGGTAACCGGTTACATTCGTCATGAATTCATCGTCGCCGCTGAATTCAAATATCCACTTACTGTAAGGAAACGAATAATTTCGCCCGTTTTCGCGCGTCCACGCGAGAATTTCATAGGACCAAAATGCTGGTTGAGGTAGAGTTCTACCGATATTAATGCGCACTCTATTTCCTGTCCACGAACTAACGTCTGTCGTTAGAGAAATACCGTTTCTTAGAAAGTTTTGAGTATCAAACGTTACAGAAGACCAATCGAAATTGTCACGAAGATAATCGTAGAGAAGAAAAACGCTGTCAATTACCAAAGACGCTTTATAATTTCTCAAAATTGGGCGATTGACGTTGGGAAGGGACGCCGTATTATCGCACGTTCCACGAGAAAGACTGCATTTGAAGAAATTTTCCCAATAGTTAGCAAGAATTGAATTTCGCTGAAGTTCGGCTGAATTGGCGCGAATTGAAGTCATATGTTCTTGGAATTTGTCCAATCCATTAGTGACGGTGGTCAAGGCGATGACAGTCTCCGCCGTTTCTGTAACTCGCATTATGACGTCGTACAAGTCGTCAACGCGAGCTGGGTTGCCCCAGAAATCGCCCAATAGAAAACTAAAAGATGCCCGATCCTCCGTTTCAGACGCAAAGTATCCATTGTCGAAAAAATCCAAAGCAAACGATACACTCGAAAGCACCACGATTGCACGCGGCGAATCCGGTTCATCCAAACAGCGAGACCAAAGATCACTAAGAGACAATGCACTAGAATGATTACGGCAATCTGACAGATGTCTTTTTCCCAAGGCATTAGTGCTCCTGTCTACGTAATACTCGACGATAGGGCGGTCTCCCAGCTTCCGCGTATCAATTTCTCGTTCGAACGCCCGTTTGTTTGCTTTTCCACACTCGTCACTGCTTACAACAACAATAACTCGTTCCCAAGATGCAAAAAGAAGAACGTCGACGGCAGCTGTCGCCTGCAAATCGCAACTAGCTTGCATGAAAACGATCTTATTATATATCAACTCATGTTCGTATTGAGAGTCAATCGGTTCGTCGACAAGAGAGAAAACGCCGTTTCCTAACCTTCCAGCTAGCTTTTTGTAGAGACCGAGTAACTGATCATTGCCATACACCACGGAATTAATGGTTTCGTCATCCCCGCCTCGATAGAATGGTCCCACAATCGTGACGAGGGGGCATTCGTGGAGCTCATCAGGGGTAACAAGAGCTCGCGCTTGATCTTTAACGCAATTATCCGACGAATTGATCGGTGGCATGAGACCGCACGAATCGTAGATCGAATAACCACTGATATTAGTCGAACCTCTAGCTTTTAGCAATTCGTAAGCGAATATAAGCGCTTCGGCTTGTTCGACCCCGAAGCGGTGAAAGTCTCTCGAACGAAAGTACGCGGCAGCGTTCGTGGGACTCTGTCTGTCTCGACGAGCGGAGAATAGACCGCCTACGTACGAGCAAAGCGGCCCGTCCGACGTAGAGGAGGGTTTCGATACCGTATGTCCGAAATTGCATTCAGAAGGAACTTTGAAAGCGAGACACGGTATTGGCTGTAGGGCAAGGAAGAAAACGATTATAATCGTTGATGTCATGACAACTGGCTGGCAACCGAATGGCGCGATAGAAATCGTTTCGCACGGCTGACAATCCGACAACGACTAACTGCGAAAAGAAAATAGTTTTTCTTACGCGCCCAAGAAAAGAATGCGACCTTACAAGGCTGCGTGGAGGATGTCAAGCTAACTGAGTTAATTATGAAAGGCGGAGCTTAAAAACTTCCCGGAAGAGGAGAGGGTGGATACTTCCGGCAACCGGAACGCAGTCGCCCCTTGTGGCTAGCAATTAATACCAGTGACAATTGTAGTAGAAAATCGAATTGAGAATTCGAAGAAGAAAAAGTCTAAAAATCAACAAAATGTCAATAAAAATCAATTCTTTTATTTACAGAATGTGGAGAAAGAAGCTTGAGCAGACGTCTGCGCATACACATCGTTTCCATTGTTCTTACATCCACGCCTTTCGGTTGTATCACACGTCACAGGAAGGGCAAATGAGACGTAATCGAGTCTTCATCAATTAGGATTTATACAACACGTACACAGTCAGCCGTCTGCAATACGAGTGGGAAGTCTAAAAAGAGAGCGTTGGAGACGATGATTTTCGTCAGCGTTGGCGCTCACAATGAAGCAGTCAGAAGAACGCCTGTACGATCACCGTGTCCCTGGACAGAAGTTCGGTATGCCTAATGAATGCAATGCACTTCCGGGTTCTGATAAAAACATTTGCTTTCTATACAGCAGCTCCTCTGCATTTGATTCAGTTTCAGTCGATCGTTCTCGTCGTCAACGTGGTTGAGACGTAAAGGGAATATAGGAAAAAGCCTGTTAACAATTAAATAATGAAACAAGACAGCCTAGCTGTTCCCATTTGACGCAATCACCTTATGAGACGAAGTCTAAACGAGAAAGCCGAACGACTGTCTTGCAGAAGGAGGCGGTCGCTCAACGCTGCCTTGTGCGCTCCGAGATCAAACATCGAATTCGTGAGCATGTCGAGCCCTCCATCTTAGTTAGCGTGCTTGAAGTAAAATGCTTCCTCGCTACAGTGAGAATTTTACGCGATTTAGACGATCGATTATCCCTACGCGTCCAAAGATTGATCGAAATGCGCTCGAATCGACGTCGAAGAGGCTCAGACAGTTTATATGCACGCTTTCGAAGCGAAACGCAGGTGAGCGAGCGCATCTCTCTCGATTCCACGAGAAGCTGCAACACAACTGTTGCTCTCTGCTTCGACTATGAGCCCCAAAATTGTCTTTACCCGAATCTACGGCTCGATATCACGGGTCCTTTGTTTCACTGCGATTCGATCGCTTTCGCTGCGTTTCTTTCGAAAGACGAACTCGATCGAAAGAGTTGGAACGTGTCCGGTCGCCTTTCGTCGCGCTTTCCTCGCGTTTCGTGGAGATTCGTGAAAGAAACGGTGACGTCAGTAGGCCGGCCATCTTGGCCATGCACGCGTGCACGTGCTCGTCTCTTGTTCCATTTTCTTTTGGGACAAACGCTGCACGCGCGTAATCGCTCCAATTATGACCTTTTTTGGTTGCGCGTAGAGGTGCAAAAAGCAACGCTCTCTCGCGTAACACCATTGCGGTTTATGACGCACACCCGACGTCCAATCAGCGAAGAGTTTGCGTCACCGTTCGTGCGCGAGTACATAAAGTCGTGCGCGGCGCTCTCCCTCTTTACGTAACCCCGTCGCTTGAGAACTCGCTCGTACGCTTGGTTAGTCGTTGGAAGGCAGGGAGCCAGAGGGGCGAACGACATTCCGACGCACGGTCCTGGAGCAACGGCGCGAAAGTGATTAGAGGCACATCCCTAAGACCTCTAGGGGCTTTCGCGTCGGGAAAACACGCTCCGTCTTATCAAGGATTGTTTCCTTGGTATTACACGGGACAGCGTCGGCGTTCGTCGGCTCTCCTCCACGTCGAGCACACGATGAGCGGGCCTCTTCGGCGGAGGTGATAGTCGTCTCCCGGGGGGGGCAACGAACCTCGGAGGCCCACAAAATGTGGGATTCTGATCCAATTCATGCCGTTGGTGAGGGTCGACTGGGTTGCGAAGCGTCTGGACCTCCACGTGGTGCGACCTGGGTCACGCAAACACAGACGCGCTTCATTTCGGATTTTTTTGGTAAGTACGTAGTTGTTTTGAACGGATACTGGCTTTGTTTCTCTAGGTTTCGTTTTGCTATCCGATACTGTGTCAGTTGGAGATGTGACTTTCTATCTCTTACTTTTTTACTACCTCTTGCTTCGACTCGCACTGTAATTCTTTCTTTTTCGTGTTCACTTTTTTCCGTTCTGTAGTTAGAATTGGTTTTAGGCGTAGAGTAGTAGTGAAGAAAAATATTAATAAATAAAGATGTATCCTGGAAACGTTGCTCACGTGCAGAATTTTACACTTTCCCAGCATCCAAGCCCTACCTAGCCTCGTACCCAGACCTTTCTAATTACTCTATATACAATAACTGACAGGATTTGTAGCCCTTCTACAACTTGAGTGCTAGACCAATGTCTACGTCATTAACTGTAGGGAATTTTTCCCTCGTGATTACTCAAAAAACTTTTACGCCTATAACTGACTTGATTTGCAGCATTTCTCTCACGTTATTACAGGTATACGTAATTATTTGACGGGATTTGCAGCCCCTCTCTGACGTGATTACCCAACAAACGTATACTCGTTGATTCGTTCCTCTTTAATTAAGTTAAACGTCACTGTCTCTCTAAAGAAAACTACAGCAGCTAAGGTAAAAAATAGCTGTTTTCTGAATGCCATAGTAAGCGGTTTCCCTTGTTTCTTTTGTGAATAAAAAGAGGTAGAGAATTCATGTAAAAATGCATGGTGCAAAAATGTTTGTACTGAACAACATGGAAATTTACACGAAAACAAAAAAAAGCGAAATTCTTAGAACAAAAAAACGAGATGCGGGTCTGCAAGAGAAAAGTCTACAATACATTTGAACGCGTAGAGCCAAGTGAGAATAACTTAAATGAGCAACTTGGCTAATTCGTGAAAGATGATATTAGGCTTGCTTAGTGAGTGATGAAGAAACTTGAGCAAAAATCGCTTCTACTATAAAATTGAACGCAACATAATCATGTCCGAAAATAGACTAAATAACGTGACGTACGCATATCTCTGGGCTTTGACTGAAAGCGCTCCCGGTCGTAAGCCTGCAGCGCTTTGTGTGAAAGATCAGCTGCTTCCTTTACCTGACCTTTGAGAATAAGCGATCGACAGAGAAGGACAGTAGCTGCATGAAGAGCCAATAATTCCAAATGATCAACTTTCGATCTGAAAATTCTGTACCGGTTAAACTTCCTTCACTAATTGGCATTCCAAGTTGGTCTTGACAACGAAGGAAAACATCTCTCACTACGTATATGGCCTCGTCACAGAGTTTCGCTCTATTGTACAGTGACGCCAATACCAGTATTTCTAAAAAAGAATACCTACGTAAAAAGTATTTATCACGTCTTGACTAACTTGAAGAATCTTCAGGATGGTTTCGTGCATACGCATCTAACACAGGCTGGAACGTTTGAAGAGTGCGATGAAGGTCGTCTGTTCTGCGAATTGCTTCTTGGGAGAATGCAAGGTGCAACACGCCTTTGAGAAAGACATGCACAAATTGAAACAATTAATTTCATTCGTTACTATGCACCTGTTGCGACGTCGTCATTATAAGAAAGCGGTAGTACGCACGAAAGAGTTGAAGAGAGATGATCGATGGCCTCTCGAAATCTCCTGATCCTGTGTAAGCTAATGCCGAATGCAAGTCGATCTAATTAAAATGTTGAGATAGGCACGTTTCAGTGAAGACTTGATTACATTTAATCGAAGCCGGGTGCTGAGGAGGAAACAGAAAATTGAGTGCTGGAATTCCTTGCTCCAGAAACTGAAGAGCATTCTTATGATCATCAATGGCAATGCAACAAGCAGCAGCTTTTTCGGCAACTTACAAATTATTTTTTCGACACAAATAGGCTTAGTTTACAAAATAGAGAACATACCACGATAGATTGCGTGAAGATCTGAAACGTGAAATCGAAAAAATTCGCCAAAGTAGACGAGGGCTACAAAGTACTCTTCCTCCTCCAATTTGCAGTAAGCCACCGTCGCAAGACCTGTAACACAAGCAAAAATTCAAAATCAGACATACAGCTAGTTAAGAGTACCGCAAGCACGGGCTTCAAAAACAGACGACGAAGCAGATAGAATCTGCTCTAAAAATGATTGATACTTTTCCAGCTGTCCGGTTTCTCGCAGTATCATTCCCGACTTCGAGTAGGCTAAAATATTCTCAAAGCTAAGTATTCTTACAGAAGATTGAGGCCGTAACGTACTTTCTATAATATAACCTAATGAAAGCCTTCCACTTTCACATAAACGTTCTAATTTCTTTAAAACCGTTCTTGCATCCTCATACCGACTATGGCGCCGAAAAATTTCTGCGACAATAAGAAAATCTAAAAGAGTGAAAACATTAGATTATTTGAAAACAATAGAAATTTTACCCACAGCCGTAACGTGCGACAATTTCGTCACAAGAAAACTTTTCGATTCCGCTATCTCGAAACACCTTGTCAAAATAAGCCACTGCTTCATCGTCCGAAGAAGCACTGCAGCCGAGAGACAAATAATCTAAAAAAATCATATAACGTAACAAAGAAAACCAGTACGGTAAAGCACATACACAGTCGCAGTATCTCCTCCTTAGCGCTATCCGATAAATCGTCATTGGTCTCGAAGTTTCTAGTAATGCCTAACAGCAAGTCCTTTTCAGTGTTCTTTTCCATTAGAGTGACAGCTGTCGAAATAGCAGCCCGAATAATTGCATTAGTCGCAGGCGTCATTCCTATTAGAACCATATTGGTCGCAATAGCATAGATGTGGGAAGAGTAACTGATCAACAGGCCAATAACGACAGCCGTGTCCATGTCGCGATGAACGCCCAGAAATATTTGTAAAGCAGCAGCAGCGTTGGTGAGCACATCAGTCAATAGCGCTTTATTCCTCCTTAGACGTTCAAGAACGCTCTGATGAACTAGCGGATGCATGCTGAAATAAACGCCTTCGTTATCAACTTCTTCCCCTTTTAAAAGCGTATACATTTTCAGAGCTCCTAATCCCTCTACGACTCGCAGAGGACTACTCTTTCCGTGAACAACAGAAACAAAATTGGCGATAAATTTCTGCGGAATCAATCTGTAGTGCACAACGGCGCAGCAGCAGAGAATCGAGTATCCAACAGGCGATCCGTCCTCAATGTCCGAAATATCCATCTCCCACGTCAAGAAAGCGTGACGGGTGGTAGACAGCTTCGTTACAGCGTCCGCCAATGACTGTCGATCAAATGAGCTGACGTCAACCGCTTTGATATCTAAACGACGCAAATCGTCCGGATGCCTAATGCTAATTCGACACAACGTCTCGTTCAAGTGCGACAGATGAAAGTAACGTAGAAACTTGTCCAAATCGAGCGACGCTGCTTCAAGCCGCTTCTTTTCAATGATCAATTTTTCGAGATATGCTTCGAACGTCACTTCAGAATGTCGAAGCACATACGCGGCCGCGTGGCTGATAGCAAGTGGAAGCATTTCAACTGGCGCATCGACGGCAATTTTTCGAGCAGCTTCGTATTCGACGAACGATAACGACTCTTTTTCTTTTCCCGCCAAGCTAATAAGAGCCGTCAATGCTGTAGATTCGTCAAGCACGCCGAGCACCAGAACGTTCGAGTTGGCTCTTTTAAATAACTCGTTCGGTTGGGTCACTCGAGTCGTCACTAAGACGTGACACAAAAGGGAACGTGGCGGTAAAACATTTTTTATTATTTCCAGATTGTCAGCGTTGTCAAAGACGATTAGCGATCGATAGCTCCGCTGAACGTGCTGGTACAAGAGAGCGAACTTCTGGTTTAAGTTCGTTCCGGCAACGCCAAAAGAGTCGCTCGTGGTTTCGCCTGCTACTAGAAGCTGCAAATAGAGTTACACAGTCGGAATGCATGAAATTGTGACCTGCGACTTTCAAACATACGCATTGTCGCAGAGAAGTTTCTATGGCGCTGATTGATTGAGCATCGATGTAAAGTGCACCACCTGGATAAGCTCTCTCGTGAAGTGCCGCATATTGAATGGCAAGGCTTGTTTTTCCTACTCCTCCAAGCCCACAGATAAACTGTTTAGAAGAGTAAGATCGCAATGCAAGCCATACGCTATACTAGACTTTAAGGCACCTGCACTTTAGGAGTAATAGCAATAACATGGCTTTCTTTCCAACCATCGCCCCAGAAAAAGCGTCCCATTGCCTCGAGCTCTGAAGTGCGTCCATAGAAACGCGAACTAGCATTGGAAGATCTAAAGAAAATCATCAAACAAACCGCGTTGTCTCCGCGGGCGTTAGTATACAGAACGCTTTTCGTTGCCTCGGCTCCTCCAAACATTTTTCGTTGCTCCTTTTGATTTCACGAAGAATTGTCCTAATACTGTCAAAGGACGTTTCTTTGTCTTTCCCGACGTGCTTGTGCATGACAGCCAGAGCCTTGTAATCGTCGCCAAAACCATAAAACTCGTCGCCTATTTCACGCAACTCGTCTCTCGACAGCCCAAGACGAAGTCCGAGAGGCCGCCAATAAGAACAGACTTCGTCAGAGCAGAACTGATAGAGACGCTCTTCAAAACTCAAAGGAACGTGGCCACCAAATGCGTCACTTACTAAATACGCGAGGTACTTAACATCATCGCTTACAATTCAGCGCTTTCGTCTTACTTAAAGGATTCGGCAAAAGCCGGTGCACAGCACATGACAGTTGTCGCAGGTAAAGACGACCTTTAAGCCGATCGTTTAGTCTCCGCAGCAAACTTATGCAGTCTAGAAATTATTTCATAAAATGTAAATCATTTTTTATCGTTTATATTCTATCAACGTTGAACCGTTATGAGTTGCGAATCGAAGAGATTTTCGGCGTTGATTATGCTTCCATATTGCAACAAGAAAAGCTTCGATCTCATCAGAGCTAAGATCGTTCAAGTTCCGCAAACAGTCATCTACAGCAGAGGACTGATTTGAATAAAGAGTAAAAAATGATTATCAGACCTGACTGACAAAGAGATCCTCCTTCGCTATGCGTAACTGGCAGATAAGAACAGACAGCAATCAGAAGAAAATTTCGCAGAAAAAGCATCTTACGCCAAGAAAAAGGCTCAATCCTTTGCGCGTCGCAAAATGCTGCCAATTCTTCGTCCGACAGCGCTGCGTACATGCACAAGTCATATTAGAAAATCATAAACACTCGTCTTCGCAGTGACGCATACATGATAAAAAAAGAGAGAGCGCGCGCGCGCGCGAGAGAGAAAGAGACAGAGAAAATAAAGAGAGAGTCAGTGCGCATAGGAGCATATAAAAGTTAATTAGATCTCGCCCATGCAGATGAAAAGACTACATATGCATGCCTTTTTAATTAGGAAAGGAAGAGAGGACGGAAGTTGGAAGGCTAATTTAACTCATCGCGCTTTCAGACTTACTTTGGTAGAATGCTAGACCGTCTTTCCATTCATCGGGATTAGCCGAGCGAAAAGCCGCGCAAATGCGAGCGAAGTGCTCTTTGCGCTCGACATTCCTAATCGATACAATTTCGTAAACCTTCTTCAGCATCGCTATCGTTTCGCGAAGCCTCGATTCGAGACGATCATCGGCGAATGGATCGACTCTCAGAACAATTCCACTTTCACTCAGATCTTCATAAACAGTACGAAGATTAAGAGGCCGTCTCGTTTCCAAGACGTGGCAGGCGAAGGCGAAAGCGATTCGCTGCTCCTTGGCCTTGGACGCCATCACTCAAACGGGCTTTCTTACCTTAGCGCACGCTGTTCCAAAAATCTGGAGTCCATTCCTTTCGCCTAGCCTCGATACTCCAGACCCTCGCGCGTTAAGGGGGGTGTGGTTGGCAAGAGGGTCTGGACGCACTCTGTAGAAAGCCGTGTGCAGATCACGTGGTTTTTCGAACCGAGCGAGCCAATCACAGGTCTCGATACCCATTAGGACACACGTACACTGATTGGACGCGGACCTAACTTCGTTTCGCTACGAGTAATTTAGTTACGGCGTACGCTACACCGGGTTCCTATGTAATCGAAGGTTCGCTGCTTTTCCGGCGTTACTTCTCCTTCAGATCTTCGCGTAAAGTCGTTGGCTATCAAAGAACCCGAAAGAACGTTAGCGATTGGGAAAAAGCTCGGGCAGACCTCTTGCGGGCCTTCATCCAACGCTCGCGCAACGATGTCCGTACACGCGCGAAGAGATTTCCTTCGTTTAGGGACTTCCGCGACTGTTTTATCGAGTAGGAGTGCCCATTAGTGGAAAGTACATTTGTTAACGAAGTTAGGTCCGCGTCCAATCAGTGTACGTATGTCCTAATGGGTATCGAGACCTGTGATTGGCTCGCTCGGTTCGAAAAACCACGTGATCTGCACACGGCTTTCTACAGAGTGCGTCCAGACCCTCTCGCCAACCACACCCCCCTTAACGCGCGAGGGTCTGGAGTATCGAGGCTACCTTTCGCCAACGTACTCGACCCACACTGCACCATTGTTACAAACAAGGTTAATTTGACATCGTGTCGTTATCTGGGTAATGGTCATCGAAAGGTCAACCGGCTCCGGTCAACCTTTTCACTGACTTTTTTCGCAAGACGTGTTTCAACTATACCGGGATATCGTTCAAACCACTTTTTCCGAGCCGCTGATGTTGTTACAAAAAAGTGAGGCTCCCTAAGGGGTTCCATTTTAAGTTTTTCGCTTCCAAAGCCTAAGGTAAGGCTCGCAGACGCGATTTGAATATTCTGTTTGGCGCTGACCCAAAGGCCTATGCGTAGATAGGGCGGTCGACGCATCTCAGTCAAGCCTTCTCGCCCAGGAACCGAATTTATCAGTTCTCTTTCGAGGCTCGTCTCTCCTACGTCGTTAGTCGAGTTCCTTTCTCCGGCGACCGAAGAGGACCTAAGAGGTTAGTCTTTATGTGACTGGAAGTACACGTGCGTGCGATATTCACAACGGTCGCTGCGAGCAATTATCCCGTGGCCCTAGTGATAGTGACTCCTCAAAGGGGGCCTCACCAATGTTCAGTTATCATTGGCTATCAGCTTCCTTTTCTCGGCAGGTGATAGGTCTCTGAACGTTCATATAGCAGTCATCGACAAATCGATCGAATTTTAGCCGTTCTTTGTCTTTTGTGTATAATCGTTACATTAGACAAAATGATATATTATTTTCTGACGTTCGACTAACGACAGTCCGGTCAACGCTGGATGCATGGTGTCCCAAGGGACTCGTCCGAGTTTGCATTAGTTCAAACTTTTTCCATTGACGTTGTATACATTTCTAAAATTTTTTGGTAGCGGCACTAGTCTTTTCTGAGAGATACGAAATGGCTCTGTGTGCTCTTTCTTCGTTCTATAGCCATTACTTTTTGACTTAGCATTACTGCAGTGAAGACAGTACGTTTTTCGAATATTTTTTATTTGTTTTGCAGGAATTCAGGCTGAACTTGTTCAGATATAAAAGGCGGCATATATGTAAAGAAATCCTTATTTCGTGAGCAGAATAATATAAAGCCGACGAGTATTACTGCTTTTAGTGAAATTCGTTTTAGTTTCGTCCAGTGTTGTGCCAACGGTGTGTTAATTAAGGTCTAAGCCACTTTACTATCAGAAGCCTGAAAAGCTCAACAGTTCTTAGGTTTAGCGATTGTATATATTCAGATAATTACTTTAGTAAAATTATCTCCTTCTTAATTAATTAAATCAAGAGGTCACGCGCTCTACATAATCAAATAAGTCATCGTGAGTCGTGCTTTGCTTAGGAGCAATCCAGTTCGACTCATCGTGAACACGGCACTGGTGAGTGAATCCTACTTCGAATGTAGACACATATTCCCTCCAAGCGCTTACTTGTCAGTGCATGAGGCTTAGTCGCGAAGCTATAGGCAATCCTACATGTATGGTTCAACGCTTTTTTTGACAACTAGTTGTCGTTGTTGCTTGAGACAGAGGCTCCTTAGTGACTGAAAGCACCCCTTCAAGCGAGATCGCGTTGCACAAACTCGCGCACACCACTTTTCCGCTTTCACTTGCTCAACGTGACGACTTCACGCTACTCACTCCTTCATGAGTACAGTTGGGGAACATGGATCACGATATGCATGATCTGACTTTCTTTTTCTTCGCAGATCTGATTCCATCGCAAGACGTCGCAGTTTGCTCCCATTAGTTTGAAAATCATGGTGAGTGCGTTTGTCAGTCTAAATTCTATCCTCCACTAGAACACCTCTGTTTACAGGATAGAGAAGGCCTACGAAATTTTACTTCAGCAACGCCAACAAGCGGTCACTCAAAACCCACTCCGAGTGAGTGAAACGATTTACTTAAATCTGATTCTGAGTTTTTGGAACCTTTAATTATTAGGCAAAGATAATCTGTATTCATCAGCGTCTGAAATTTCCGCCGCAATGCGAGAAAAACAAGGATTATTTGACAAAAAATCACCCTCTACGCCTGAAAGCGAAAAACGAGAGTTTAGAAAGAATGCTAGAAGACTTAAAGCTAGTAGCGAAGACAGAATCCATGGTCATGAACAAGCAGGAAAGCAGCATAGACCTTTTCAAAAAGAGCTAAAGGAATTTTCCGTTACTGAGAAAAACGAAAACGAAGAAAGTGGCTCAGATCCGCTTTATGGACGAGCGGTTTTAGGTGAAGTGAGTGAAAATGAGGAGTTGGAAATTCCGCCAAAACTACCGCCAAGGAAAGACAATAGCAGTGCTATCCCTGCCGTGTCCGCACAGCCGCCACTACCTCAACCACTGTCGCAAAAACATCAAATCGAAAAGTCGACGCTACTTCAGCCGCCTCATCAAATTTCCGTTGCTGAAGAGAACGAAACTGAAAAAAAAGGCGCACTTTCTCTGGACAATCCTTTTTATGGAATAACGCAAGTGAGTAAAGATCCCAACTTCGCATTTTCTTCACAGCTACCGCCAAAGAGAAACGACAAAAGTGAATACACGGCTGTGTCCGCACAGCCGCCTTTCCCTCAGCCATCACCGCAAAGGCAACACGACAGAAAATCGCCACCCATTCAGCCGCCTCCACTGCCAAGAGGAAGCAATCCAAGCTCCAAGTCTCATTCAACGCCGCTACCAGAGGAAAGTGATAAACCGAGTTCTTTGTCTTATCAGCCGCCATCCCTAGCAAGAGAAAGGGATGATCACGGCAGAGAATCTTCACTCCCACCGCTTCAGAACCCTCAGCCACCACAATTACCAAGTGAGCAGAGTGAAAGCTTTTTACCATTGCCGCTGCCTCAAAATGAAGATTGTAGCAAAGATAAATCGTCACCAACGCTACCAATAAGAAGTAATGAGGAATTCCAGTCATCACCGCAATTGTCACAAGAAGAAAACAGCAATCCTTGGTCTAATTCGCCACCAAAAGACTTACCGAAAGAAAGAGTTCAGATAGAAAAAGCTTCAGATCTGCCTTCTAGAGAATGCAGTCAATATGCACCTTCTCAGTCACCGCAAAGTAGTTGCAAGTACTCAAGTGCTTCTACTTTGCCGCCGTCACCACCGCCGTCACCACCTCCGTCACCACCGCCGTCGTCGCATAGCAGAGGATCCGATAATTACGAAGAGGTGATTGTGATAGCGCCGCAAATTTTAGCAGACGATGAAAGAGTGCAGCAGAAAAGCATAGGGAACGTAGTTGAGGTAGCACCAGCTCCGGTTGAAGTAGAACCAACGATAATAGAACTGACTGCAAAAGAGGAAATAGTTGAGAGTTTGGACTTTCTCGAGGAGAACTACGAGGAGATAGAGAAGGGCAATTTTGCGATTGTTGATCGGAAATGCTGCGACTGCTGTTTGAAGTGTTCAGTAAGCTGTTTCCGTTTGTTGAAATGCTGCGACTGCATGGAGCGATGCTCAAGACGTGGAAAGCTGTGCATTGCCTGTGGGGCTTGTAGTGGAAAACAATTCAGCAACGGGGAGAAAGAAGCTTTCCGCGACGGTTTGCTTGCAGCTATCAAATTCATTGGTCCGCCGTCACAGTGGGCATTGATCTTTTGGAGAAGCTTTGAATTGTCCTTTTTCATCTTCAGTTTGGTTTATGCAGCTATCGCAGCTTCTCATGGCTTCGATGATAAGAGAAGTTTAAAGGTCGTTAATCTGGTTCTGACACTTTTGGATTTGATTCTTTCCATTTACGAAAACGGTAGACAATGGAAAGAATTCTTCAATTTTTACCGAGACAAGAAAAAACAGAACTGTCAGGATTTGGAGAAGAGCAAGATAGTGGAGAATGGAGATTCAAAAGTTCGCGGCAGCAGTAAATTTGTACACGAACTCGCGCTTAAATACGTTATCCATGCTCTCATGTATCCACTAATAATCTGCGACATCTATGACATTGCTTCAGAGGCAAACGGAAAAGGCACTTTCGAATACTTTGTCATCGGTATCGGTTGTCTTTTGACTGTTGTAGACGTCTATCTTCATCGCATCTACTTAATAATCAAAGCATCCAGAGATATTGCAAGTAAGCGAATGTTTGGTCCAGAACGTACGGACCGCGTGCCCTGCTTCAGAATCGAGTGGCGCCTTGTCTTTCACATCACCTGCGTTATGATTCTGCATGCGTTTATTCTTGCGTCTATTGCGTTTGAAGCTATCGAGACAAACCAAGACAGGATCGAAGGAGACGAAGTGAAGATTTCTGGCGTAGGAATATTTATGATTGCTTGCGGATTTTGTCTTCCGTTCATCAGTGTTGCAATTTTTGTTGGCACCAACGTCTTTTGGATAAGAACCTATTTCATCGAACTTTTCAAGTCCATTTGGGAACAAAGCGAAAGTTTGGGAGAGGGCCAGAATATGCGAAAGAAGACTAGAATTTCTAATTCCTTCGAAAAGATTCGTTCTTTTGACGCAAAGTCGTTTCGTTTCATTGACAGGATCAAAATGTCGTGCAGCGATTGGAGAACAATCACCGTTGCCGTTGTTTATACAGGTCTGATGATAGCTTTGATCGTGCTTTCTAGCGTCCACCAGCCCATTTCTGCCTACGGCCTGGCGGCAACGACACTTGTCGCTGACCTAATAGCACTATCAACAACGCTTTATTGGCTTTTTGTTCTAACAATTATTCTTACTGTTGTGGCGATCGTCGCTGGCCTTGCCGTTCCAGGCGCCTTTTGTGTTCTCGCTTTGCGCCGTAGCAAGTACAATGTGTTCGACCTTCTTTTTCGCAGAAGGGAGAACGAAGTGGTGAAAACTGTGGCTACGGTACCCCAGAGCACGGCCCAGCCCCAGACTACTGTATTCAGCTCATACAGCTCTTCGATGATGTACTAGTATAGTTTATGTTGAACTTGCACCGCTCTTTCTGCGTGTCTGTGTTTGTACTTTTTTTGGATTTATATGTTATGTGAGGGTTAGATACCAATGTAATTGATCAGGACGAAGGTTGATGCCGTCCTCCATTTCTCAAATCGAGACGTCAATTGACGACTTAGTTCCTTTGGAATACGACATTGCAGAAAGATACAAGAGAGAGAGACGATTAGATAACAACCTCTTCACGTCTTTCATATTTTTGGGTGTCGTTCACAATGTACGTTCACTTACGTAGGCAGTGTCAGTCACCATGATCAAACGTTGTGCTTGACTGCCTTCAGAAGATCTGGCCGGAATGCAGTCTACCGGTATTATGTACGATGACTGTGTCTCTGGACAGAAGTTCGGTGTACCTAGTGAATGGAATGCACTTCCGGTTTCTGATAAAAACATTTGCTTTCTACAGCAGCTCCTCTGCATTTGATTCAGTCCCAGTCGATCGATCACGTCGTCAACGTGGTTGAGACGTAAAGGGAATATAGGAAAAAGCCTGTGAACAATTAATTTAATGAAAGAACAGCCTAGCTGTTCCCATTTGACGCAATCGCCTTATGAGACGAACTCTAAGCAGGAAAGCCGAACGACTGTCCTGCAGAAGGACGCGGTCGCTCGACGCTGCCTTGTGCGCTATAAAGCTAAAGGTCGAGAATTCGTGTGTCGAGCCCTCCATCTTAGTTAGCGTGCTTGAAGTAAAATGTTTCCGAGCCACAGCGAGAATTTTACGCGATTTAGACGATCGATTATCCCTACGCGTCCAAAGATTGATCGAAATGCGCTGGAATCGACGACAAAGGGACTCAGACAGTTTATATGAAGCGAAACGCAGGTGAGCGAGCGCATCTCTCTCGATTCCACGAGAAACTGCAACACAACAGTTGCTCTCTGCTTCGACTAAGAGCCCCGAAACTGTCTTTGACCGAATCAACGGCTCGAAATCACGAGTCCTTTATTTCACTGCGATTCGATCGAGTTCGCCGCGTTTCTTTCGAAAGGCGAACTCGATCGACTAAGTTAGAGCGTTTCTGGTCGCCTTTTGTCGCGCTTTCTTCCCGTTTCGTGGAGATTCGTGGACGAATCGGTGACGTCACGTGTAGGCCATCTTGGCCATGCACGCGTGCACGTGCTCGTCTCTTGTTCCACTTTTCTTTTGGGACAAACGCTGCACGCGCGTGATCGCTCCAATTATGACCTTTTTTGGTTGCGCGTAGAGGTGCAAAAAGCAACGCTCTCTCGCGTGAAACCGTTGCGGTTAAGGACGCACACCCGACGTCCAATCAGCGAAGAGTTTGCGTCACGGTTCGTGCGCGAGTACATAAAGTCGTGCGCAGCGCTCTCCCTCTTTACGTAACCCCGTCGCTTGAGAACTCGCTCGTACGCTTGGTTAGTCGTTGGAAGGCAGGGAGCCAGAGGGGCGAACGACATATCGACGCACAGTCCTGGAGCAACGGCGCGAAAGTGATTAGAGGCACATCCCTAAGACCTCTAGGGGCTTTCGCGTCGGGAAAACACGCTCCGTCTTATCAAGGATTGTTTCCTTGGTATTACACGGGACAGCGTCGGCGTTCGTCGGCTCTCCTCCACGTCGAGCACACGATGAGCGGGCCTCTTCGGCGGAGGTGATAGTCGTCTCCCGGGGGGGCAACGAACCTCGGAGGCCCACGAAATGTGGGATTCTGATCCAATTCATGCCGTTGGTGAGGGTCGACTGGGTTGCGAAGCGTCTGGACCTCCACGTGGTGCGACCTGGGTCACGCAAACACAGACGCGCTTCATTTCGGCTTTTTTTGGTAAGTACGTAGTTGTTTTGAACGGATACTGGCTTTGTTTCTCTAGGTTTCGCTTTGCTATACGATACTGTGTCAGTTGGAGGTGTGACTTTATATCTCGTACTTTTTTACGACCTCTTGCTTCGACTTGCACTGTAATTGTTTCTTTTTCGCGTTCACTTTTTTCCGTTCTGTAGTTAGAATAGGTTTTAGGCGTAATAGTAGTAGTGAAGAAAAAATTAATAAATAAAGATGTATCCGGGAAACCTTGCTCACTTGCAGAATTGTACACTTTCCCAGCATCCAAGACCTACCAGGAACGTGAACCTTTTGAGAAATATCTTTTCCTGTGACTAGTTATTGCTTTATTTACGTTAGACCTTGTTCTTCTTCCCTACTGAATATCCATGTTATATTACCTAATTATTTTGACATCGTGTCGTTATCCGGGTAATGGTCATCGAAAGGTCAAACTTTTCACTGACTTTTTTCGCAAGACACGTTTCGACTATACCGGGATATCGTTTAAGGAGAGTACATCTGCTCGTCTTTGAGAAAAAAGCTTAAAAGGTCCTGGTACAGTTAGAACGAGTTCCTTTTGTGGAACAAGCACCCCTTGGTGTCATCCCTTAGGCAATTGACTCACGGAAACCTCCTTAGGCCAATGAGGTGAAAGAGGCCTTACCTCTATAGCAGTGGCCGATAGAGTTGGCTTCCCCACTATCGCGCAATATGTACAATATATTGGATCAATTCGAGCAATAATAAGAAAAAAAACGATTGAAGGATTGCTACCGGTTACTCACCCATGTCCAGTGAAGAAAGCGTTCGTATGTCTTTCAGCGCGGATAATTAGACGTCTGTCAATGTTAGGTGATGGTTGACTGTAGCTTGAGATTGCAAAAGCGAAGCTGAAGAACCGATATAAGACGCTGGGCAGCATAATAGCGTAAACAACGGCAAGATATTCGTCGTCGTCTAGCAAACCACTTGGCGAAGATCTAAGAGAAAAATAATGCCAAAATTGTAGATACATTTTCAGAGGTTCTCTGACGTGGGAGTGACGATGCATTTTGAAATTATATTCGAATCTTTGTCTTTGATTTGAGCGCGGTACAACTTTGTTGAATGGCGTTGAAAAGATGTTATCTCTTCAGTGACTGGCATAAATGTCGTCCTCAACGTCGTAGCCGAGCCCCAAGTCAAGAACAGACGGTTCGTTCTCGAACATCAATATAAACTGTGACCGCGTCGCCAACGGCACCCATGTCGTCCGTCCCTGTGGCTCTGATAGTTCTCGTGACGGGACGATTGAATACCTTCGTCCAGTTCATGAAAAGACGTCATTGTCGTGCAATCACCAGACACAAAATACTTTGACTTCGCCATTTGGCTTTTCGACGGAGAGGGATACGGCGATGCCATCAGCGGCGACGGTAGACACGTGACGACAGAGCGACCAGATCAATGAAAAAACGACTTCTATCAAACAAAGGCTCTGTCAGCTGTTGACTTAGTGCAATTGTGGCTTGTATACGTCTTTGGCAGACGCGATCGTCGAAAAAAGAAACCTGCAACATAAGCAAAAGATCATTATAATATAATTCGCAGACGGAATATATGCTGCAGCATCTTTTGCGTAAGCGCTTCTCGGCAATTTTAGACACAGAAACGGGTGTCGGCCGAAGTCGAAAAAAGAGGCGTTGCCGCGACTCGCGAAACCAGTCAGAATGCCGGCGAAAGAAGGTTTCAGCACAATGGGACAACATCGGGAGAGAGAGCGAACAGGTTGCGGCGCTTTGCAAGCGTAATCGGTCGCCAGAAAGACTCGAAACGATGAGGGGCGGAGACTCAACATTTCGGAATCGCGTCCGTTCGCAATTTCGCCGCTTGCGACAGGCGTCGCGAAGGCTGACGAACGCTGTTCGACACATCGTACGCGAAAACGGTGGTCGGAAAGGGTCGAAAATGGGGTGGGTGGGGTATTCGCGCCGCGACGCGAGAACTGTCTGGAATATTCGATATCTCACCTCTTTCGATGTGTTCGAATATTCGCGAGGATGATCAATTGTTGTTGGAGACTTCGAAGAGCGACGTCAACGCGACTGCGTAATTGCTTTTCGTCATGGCGACAAATTGCAATTAATGACGCCGTCGCTCGGAAACGCCCCCGCTATCTACTGCGCGATCGACGCGTTCGCACCCGAAATGGGCCCCGACGGGCGAACGGGGCTGATGGCTTGACTGTTTGAGGCCTTCGCCGCGCCTCGGAGGCGGCGATTTGCCCCGCGGCGCCCTAGCTAGCGGCTTTCGGGCGATCGACGCCCCTCGATCGATAGGGCTCCCGATTCGCCGAAAAGTAAGTCAAGCACAACTTAGCGAGGCGATGTGCACGGAAGTTCGCCGCATAAAAACGCATTTTCGCTTTATAGTATCTGTAGATAGATAGATAGATAGATAGATAGATAGATAAACCGTTGTTGGCCTCACGTTTTAATTAATTAATTAGACTCTGCCGTTGTGTGTAACCAGCTGACGAATGTAACCAGCTCACGGATGTAACGAGCTGACGGATATAACCAGCTGACGGATGTAACCAGCTCACGGATGTAACCAGCTCACGGATATAACCAGCTGACGGATGTAACCAGCTGACTAAGGGTCTTTTCCGTCGCTTCCGCTCACACACTCTGACCTCGCAGTTCGACCACTTTTCGAATACTATATGAATTTCGAATACTATAAGGATGCTAAGAAACTTTTGTCAAAAGTATCGCAGCTACTCTCCGCTCCAAATCGTTGAAAGTGACTTTGGGCCGACTACTGAAAGCTAATTACGCATGTTTTGTTGTTGACTCCGACGTTTTCAGTTTGAGCGACGATGGGTCACACGTATTTGATTCAAGTTGAGAGGTATTCATTTGGCTGCCATTTAGATAACATCAAAAAATACAGCGACCTTTAGAGTTCTCATCGCCGGCTGACGCCGTCTCAAATGCACCAATAATTCAATTAATATAATGTTCTCTTTGCGTCATTACGTTTCCGGACTACCACCTACTTAAAGGAAGAGTTTCGTTGCAGACAAGCCATTCTCTCAATTTCCCTGAGCTCGAACGATCATGCAGACACTGTTCCTTACAGGGTATACAGCTCATCTGCGATTGAATACGGTGACTTTGTTATTGTTTCTTCAGTGTTTTTCTTTTGACTCAATTCAGCCTCTCAGCTACCGAAGGATATGCTCCTGGTACGTGTTTGCGATCAGTTATACAAACTGTTACTCAATCGAATCTATTACTCTAGGAACGTGCAGGATTTTTTCGGATCCCTTTGTGAATGATTTCAACGGTAGACGACAAACCACCCCAAATAGGCCGCAGACGCTGACACTTTCCGAATACACTAACAGGTGGAAAGTTGAAGGAATAGTGAGTTACAGCAGTCAGCACCATGCAAATATCCTACAAGATGTAGTCATCACGCTATTTGATATCGACGATAACACAATCATTTCAATAGACAGCAAAAAGAATGTGAAGGTGAGTAAATAAATAAACTTATCATCTCTCATGCAGGGGCAATCTATCGAGAACTCGAATTTATATTCAGATCTCGGCCAAAGGAGACGCTCAGAATGTCGTCACCGTTCCATACGTTCACGTGTCGAGAAAAGGGATGGGATTCAGAATTTTTGTTGGCGATCCTGGTGTCAATGAAGACATCGGAATTTTTGTTCTATTAGACAATGAAGTCTCAATTGTTTGGTACAACAGTCTGTCGAATTCTGACTACTCCGCCGTCCGCATCAACGTTTCAAGCAAGTACATGGGAAGAGATCTCAAAGGAGTTTGCGGAATATACAATGCAATAACGGAAGGGGTTGGGGTAAGGTCGGAATTGTAGGCGATTTCAAATTTCCTCCAAACTTTGAAAACAATGCAGTGTCTTGTTTGTCTTGTTGTTGTTTTTGCGTTCTTTTTCTATTGTCCAAATGCATTGTTAGCATCCGATATGCATCAGCGATGTTTGATGGCAGCAGCAACTTGATTGTTGTTAACGCGTATACTTCTATACCTATCCTGGTTGCTAACAGTCCGTGAGAAGCACTAGCGTACTGTACGGCAGGTATATCCTGGGCCAGACCAAAATCAGGAATTAAACAATGAGAATTCCGACTCACCCCTGAGTTTAGTGGCGATGGGAGAAATTCAGAAAGAAACTCATAGGGGTAAGAACCGCTTGAGAAAATTTGCAACAGACCAACCAAAGTCGAGACCGTCAAATATTTTGCCCATTTAGTAAAAGTGACAGGTAAGATACTAAGCCATGATAAATAGGCTCAATCCAATCCAATACCCCTTTGAAGCTAGATGACTCTTTTGCAATACATGTTTACAAATGTCGCTCAATGATGCTAGGTCAGCATCGCGATTGTGACATTTACTCCGAGCGTCTTCTTGCAATGCAATCTTATTGCCGTTCTTAGTCAAAAAATAGCAGGCTTTCGTGAAGGAGACTTCATCTTTTTTGCATCGATTGCCAGAGGGTGGTGCCGCTTTTCGGCAAAGTTCGTAGTCAAAATCGCCTAAATACAATATGAAGTACAAAGAGGGAAGGCATACGTTATGCACAATAAAAACAGCAAAAAAAGCTCACCTTAGATTAATTGCATGTGGACACTAAAGAAACTCCATAAGACTGTGAACACAATGTGAGAAAGAAAGAAAGGGAGCCTCACCAACAAAGAGACCCATAATACTTCTGCTATAGCTTCAACAGCGTAAAGGCTCGCAAAGGTTTTTCTCTCTATCTCTGCAAAAATTATACAAAAGATGCCTTGACTTTCATCACTACTACAATAAACTATGCTGGTTATACGATTTTCCTCAAACAGAGTTGCAAACGAAGTATTAGTCTTTGCTTGAAAGCGAACTAGTGAGGAAAGGTGCAGCCCTCGATCTCTCGTCTTGTCTGACTGATGAGTTAGTACAAAAAGGGATAAATGTCGCGTGATGCCAGGCAGAGCTTTGTACCGTTCGATCCAACCTTTACAAATGTTTTCTCTACTTAGATAGGGAGTCCAGCTAGAGGTTTTCATATTCATCGAAGTCCATGACGGCATGAGAGAAAGAATATATTTATGGAAGGGTGAGAAGTTTTTGGCTGCTTGAAAATATTCAACGCTGAATAAGACAGTTTCGCTTTTTGACGTAAACAATATGTTTATGTGAAAAGCCTACATGAAATGAAGTCTTTCACTTCCGTGGGGGAGGGAATGAACGTTTGTAGCCGGATGGATACCTTTAGGGTGAGCGGGCAAAAATTTCAATACGGTGTACTCTATCACTTCCTTTTACATGCCAATGATAGAGGTCGTTTTACAGCAGCGTTGTCTAAATTAATAATGATTTTGCATCAGAAGAAATTTTGATTAGGATTTTTTTAAACCAGTGCAGCATCAAACTGCAATTTCTCCCACTTGTAAAAATGATCTTGGGGAGAAGGACGATCGAACGTCTGTATGACAGAAAGGAGAAAACGGGGAGAGGCCCCTTTAGGGTTCAGCATCACTGGGGCCACGGGACTTTTTCTCGCAGCGGGCGTTCTGAACATCGCTCGATCGCAATAATCCAGTAATATGGAGACTAACCTTTTGGCTTCGCTTTGTGCAACGAAGTAACAAATTCGGATCGCGACGCACCAGAGACGGGCTTCGAAAGTGTGACGGATAAATTCGTCTCTAGAGCGATGGGGAACCCCTGAGACTCGCCGACGGTACTGTCGAAATATAGGCCTTTAGGGTAACGTCAAACACAATAATGAAGAGGAGTCTCGAGCTTTACGTTACGCTTCGCAACGCGAAAATCTGTTCGCGATACCCCTTAGGAAGCCTCACCTTTCGTAAAAGCGCCAGCCTGTAGAAAAACTGCTTGGGAAAGCCCCTGCACAAAGCCGAAGCGAGCGTCGTGAAAAATTCAGTCAAAAGGTTTGTTTTTCTCAGAGCATTACCCGGATAAAGACAAGGGAAATGAATGTGCATTTCTCTCTCTAATATCTATGGTTGTACAGTGAGAATTTTACGCGATTTAGACGAACGAATATCCCTACGCGTTCAAAAATTAAGATTGATCGAACTGCGCTGGAATCGACGTCGAAGAGGCTCAGACAGTTTATATGCACGCTTTCGAAGCGAAACGCAGGTGAGCGAGCGCATCTCTCTCGATTCCACGAGAAACTGCAACACAACTGTTGCTCTCTGCTTCGACTATGAGCCCCAAAACTGTCCTTGCCCGAATCTACAGGTCGAAATCACGAGTCCTTTATTTCTGTACGACTCGATCGAGTTGGCCGCGTTTCTTTCGAAAGGCGAACTCGATCGAAAGAGTTGGAGCGTTTCTGGTCGCCTTTCGTCCCGCTTTCCTCGCGTTTCATGGAGATTCGTGAACGAAACGGTGACGTCACACGTAGGCCATCTTGGCCATGCACGCGTGCACGTGCTCGTCTCTTGTTCCCCTTTTCTTTTGGGACAAACGCTGCACGCGCGTGATCGCTCCAATTATGACCTTTTTTGGTTACGCGTAGAGGTGCAAAAAGCAACGCTCTCTCGCGTGACGCCGTTTGCGATTTATACACTCGACGTCCAATCAGCGAAGAGTTTGCGTCACGGATCGTGCGCGAGTACATGAAGTCGTGCACGGTGCTCTCCCTCTTTACGTAACCCCGTCGCTTGAGAACTCGCTCGTACCTAACGTATTCTCGTACCTAACGCATTCTCGCCCAGTAACCGAATTTATCATTTCTCTTTCGAGGCTCGTCTCTCCTCCGTCGTAAGTCGAGTTCCTTTCTCCGGTGATCGAGGAGGACCTAAGAGGTTGTTCTTTATGTGACTGGAAGTATACGTGCGAACGATATTTACAACGGTCGCAGCGAGCAATAATCCCGTGGCCCTAGTGATAGTGAATCCTCAAAGGTGGCCTCACCAATTTTTCAGTTATCATTGGCTATCAACCTCATTTCCTGGAGATCTGCCGTGAATTATAACATGTATTGCTACGGCTAAAAATTTGCCTTGTCGTACAGCTCATTCTTGCCTCTCTCTCAGTTGCTCACTAAATTAATTAATTAGAAACGGTTCCTATGCGTCACAGGGTTAGGGCTTCACCGCCATTCCAAGTGGCGGAGCAGATTTTCATCGCGAAGCGAGCCAATGACGACGGGCAGACGAATCACTCGCGTACTCTTCCTACCTCTCACGACTCAACGCCACCTAGCACAGTCTGCTCAGTCAACGGCCAAGTGGGCGTGGCTATTCTGAGCGAAGACTTGGCACGCCCACTTGTTTCAGACAACGAAAAGTATTACAAGCAAAACAAGCAGAATTACGTAAAAAATTCCTTCGTCTGTTTCTCTCGTAGTGCGTTTTCGCAAAGGTAACGTAAGGGTCGAAAATGGGGTGGGTGCGGTCTTCGCGCCGCGACGCGAGAACTGTCTGGAATCTCACCTCGTTCGATGTGTTCGAATATTCGCGAGATGATCAATTGTTGTTGGAGAGAAGGGCGACGTCAACGCGACTGCGCAATTGCTTTTCGTCATGGCGACAAATTGCAATTAATGACGCCGTCGCTCGGAAACGCCCCCGCTATCTACTGCGATCGACGCGTTCGCACCCGAAATGGGCCCCGATGGGCGAACGGGGCCGATGGCTTGACTGTTTGAAGCCTTCGCCGCGCCTCGGAGGCGGCGATTTGCTCCGCGGCGCCCTCGCTAGCGGCTTTCGGGCGATCGACGCCCCTCGATCGATAGGGCTCCCGATTCGCCGAAAAGTAAGTCAAGCACAACTTTGCGAGGCGATGTGCACGGGAGTTCGCCGCATAAAAACGCATTTTCGCTTTATAGTATCTGTAGATAAACCTTTGTTGGCCTCACGTTTTAATTAATTAATTAATTAGAATCTGACGTTGGTGAGAAAACCCTCTCCCACTTTAGTGTAACCAGCTGACGAATGTAACCAGCTCACGGAAGTAACGAGCTGACGGATATAACCAGCTCACGGATGTAACCAGCTCACGGACGTAACCAGCTGACTAAGGGTCATTTCCGTCGCTTCCTCTCACACACTCTGACCTCGCAGTTCGACCACTTTTCGAATACTATATGAATTTCGAATACTATAAGGATGCTAAGAAACTTTTGTCAAAACTACTCTCCGTTCCAAATCGTTGAAAGTGACTTTGGGCCGACTGCTGAAAGCCAATTATGCATGTTTTTTGTTGACTCCGACGTTTTCAGTTTGAGCGACGATGGGTCACACGTATTTGATTCAAGTTGAGAGGTATTCATTTGGCTGCCATTTAGATAACATCAAAAAATACAGCGACCTTTAGAGTTCTCATCGCCGGCTGACGCCGTCTCAAATGCACCAATAATTCAATTAATATAATGTTCTCTTTGCGTCATTACGTTTCAGGACTACCACCTACTTAAAGGAAGAGATTCGTTGCAGACAAGCCATTCTCTCAATTTCCCTGAGCTCGAACGATCATGCAGACACTGTTCCTTACAGGGTATACAGCTCATCTGCGATTGAATACGGTTGACTTTGTTATTGTTTCTTCAGTGTTTTTCTTTTGACTCAATTCAGCCTCTCAGCTACCGAAGGATATGCTCCTGGTACGTGTTTGCGATCAGTTATACAAACTGTTACTCAATCGAATCTATTACTCTAGGAACGTGCAGGATTTTTTCGGATCCCTTTGTGAATGATTTCAACGGTAGACGACAAATCACCCCAAATAGGCCGCAGACGCTGACACTTTCCGAATACCCTAAAAGGTGGAAAGTTGAAGGAATAGTGAGTTACAGCAATCAGCACCATGCAAATATCCTACAAGATGTAGTCATCACGCTATTTGATATCACAATCATTTCAATAGACAGCAAAAAGAATGTGAAGGTGAGTAAATAAGTAATCTTATCATCTCTCATGCAGGGGCAATCTATCGAGGACTCGAATTTATATTCAGATCTCGGCCAAAGGAGAAGCTCAGAATGTCGTCACCGTTCCATACGTTCACGTGTCGAGAAAAGGGATGGGATTCAGAATTTTTGTTGGCGATCCTGGTATCAATGAAGACATCGGAATTTTTGTTCTATTAGACAATGATGTCTCAATTGTTTGGTACAACAGTCTGTCGAATTCTGACTACTCCGCCGTCCGCATCAACGTTTCAAGCAAGTACATGGGAAGAGATCTCAAAGGAGTTTGCGGAATATACAATGCAATAACGGAAGGGGTTGGGGTAAGGTCGGAATTGTAGGCGATTTCAAATTTCCTCCAAACTTTGAAAACAATGCAGTGTCTTGTTTGTCTTGTTGTTGTTTTTGCGTTCTTTTTCTATTGTCCAAATGCATTGTTAGCATCCGATATGCATCAGCGATGTTTGATGGCAGCAGCAACTTGATTGTTGTTGACGCGTATACTTCTATACCTATCCTGGTTGCTAACAGTCCGTGAGAAGCACTAGCGTACTGTACTGCAGGTATATCCTGGGCAAGACCAAAATCAGGAATTAAACAATGAGAATTCCGACTCACCACTGAGTTTAGTGGCGATGGGAGAAATTCAGAAAGAAACTCATAGGGGTAAGAACAGCTTGAGAAAATTTGCAACAGACCAACCAAAGTCGAGACCGTCAAATATTTTGCCCATTTAGTAAAACTGACAGGTAAGATATTTTGCCATGAAAAACTGCTTGACGTATCATTCTAAATCAGCCCAATCCAATACAATAACCCTTTGAAGCTAGATGATTCTTTTGCAAGAAATGTTTACTAATGTCGCTCAATGATGCTAGGTCAGCATCGCGATTGTGACATTTACTCCGAGCGTCTTCTTGCAATGCAATCTTATTGCCGGTCTTAGTCAAAAAGTAGCAGGCTTTCGTGAAGGAGACTTCATCTTCTTTGCATCGATTTTGAGAGGGTGGTGCCGCTTTTCGGCAAAGTTCGTAGTCAAAATCGCCTAAATACACAATGAAGTACAAAGAGGAAAGGCATACGTTATGCACAATAAAAACAGCAAAAGAAGCTCACCTTAGGTTAATTGCATGGGGACACTAAAGAAACTCCATAAGACTGTGAACACAATGTGAGAAAGAAAGGGAGCCTCACCAACAACGAGACCCATAATACTTCTGCTATAGCTTCAACAGCGTAAAGGCTCGCAAAGGTTTATCTCTCTATCTCTGCAAAAATTATACAAAAGATGCCTTGACTTTCATCACTACTACAATAAACTATGCTGGTTATACGATTTTCCTCAAACAGAGTTGCAAACGAAGTATTAGTCTTTGCTTGAAAGCGAACTAGTGAGGAAAGGTGCAGCCCTCGATCTCTCGTCTTGTCTGACTGATGAGTTAATACAAAAAGGGATAAATGTCGCGTGATGCCAGGCAGGGCTTTGTACCGTTCGATCCAACCTTTACAAATGTTTTCTCTACTTAGATAGGGAGTCCAGCTAGAGGTTTTCATATTCATCGAAGTCCATGACGGCATGAGAGAAAGAATATATTTATGGAAGCGTGAGAAGTTTTTGGCTGCTTGAAAATATTCAACGCTGAATAAGACAGTTTCGCTTTTTGACGTAAACAATATGTTTATGTGAAAAGCCTACATGAAATGAAGTCTTTCACTTCCGTAGGGGAGGGAATGAACGGTTGTAGCCGGATGGATACCTTTAGGGTGAGCGGGCAAAAATTTCAATACGGTGTTCTCTATCACTTCCTTTTACATGCCAATGATAGAGGTCGTTTTACAGCAGCGTTGTCTAAATTAAAAATGATTTTGCATCAGAAGAAATTTTGATTAGGATTTTTCTAAACCAGTGCAGCATCAAACTGCAATTTCTCCCACTTGTAAAAATGATCTTGGGGAGAAGGACGATCGAAAGTCTGTATGACAGAAAGGAGAGAACGGGGAGAGGCCCCTTTAGGGTTCAGCATCACTGGGGCCACGGTAGCCTCGCAAGCCAGGCTCTCCCGTAGTGAAGCGCGCTTTAGCGCGTCCACTACAGGGAGAGCCTGGGCGCACTCGTCTGCGTCATAGGCCATGTGACCACCCGACTTTCCACGTGACCATTTCGAAGTGGTCAGAGCAGGTCAGAGCCTTATTTATACAAGTTCTTCGAGTGGTTAAGATTAGACCTGCACTTTAGTAAATGCTTGCATGACTAGTAACGAGATGTCTGCCTGTTTTCTACGTCAGTCAGAGGCTATTTCGGATCCTGTGGGATGTCCTCAAAATGGTCACGTGGAAAGTCGGGTGGTCACATGGCCTATGACGCAGACGAGTGCGCCCAGGCTCTCCCTGTAGTGGACGCGCTAAAGCGCGCTTCACTACGGGAGAGCCTGGCTTGGGAGGCTAGGGCCACGGGACTTTTGCTCGCAGCGGGCGTTGTGAACATCGCTCGATCGCAATAATCCAGTAATATGGAGACTAACCTTTTGGCTTCGCTTTGTGCAACGAAGTAACAAATTCGGATCGCGACGCACCAGAGACGGGCTTCGAAAGTGTGACGGATAAATTCGTCTCTAAAGCGATGGGGAACCCCTGAGACTCGCCGACGGCACTGTCGAAATATAGGCCTTTAGGGTAACGTCAAACACAATAATGAAGAGGAGTCTCGAGCTTTACGTTACGCTTCGCAACGCGAAAATCTGTTCGCGATACCCCTTAGGAAGCCTCACCTTTCGTAAAAGCGCCAGCCTGTAGAAAAACTGCTTGGGAAAGCCCATGCACAAAGCCGAAGAGAGCGTCGTGAAAAATTCAGTCAAAAGGTTTGTTTTTCTGAGAGCATTACCCGGATAAAGACAAGGGAAATGAATGTTCATTTCTCTCTCTAATATCTATGGTTGTACAGTGAGAATTTTACGCGATTTAGACGAACGAATATCCCTACGCGTTCAAAAATTAAGATTGATCGAACTGCGCTGGAATCGACGTCGAAGAGGCTCAGACAGTTTATATGCACTCTTTCGAAGCGAAACGAAGGTGAGCGAGCGCATCTCTCTCGATTCCACGAGAAACTGCAACACAACTGTTGCTCTCTGCTTCGACTATGAGCCCCAAAACTGTCCTTGCCCGAATCTACAGGTCGAAATCACGAGTCCTTTATTTCACTACGACTCGATCGAGTTCGCCGCGTTTCTTTCGAAAGGCGAACTCGATCGAAAGAGTTGGAGCGTTTCTGGTCGCCTTTCGTCCCGCTTTCCTCGCGTTTCATGGAGATTCGTGAACGAAACGGTGACGTCACACGTAGGCCATCTTGGCTATGCACGCGTGCACGTGCTCGTCTCTTGTTCCCCTTTTCTTTTGGGACAAACGCTGCACGCGCGTGATCGCTCCAATTATGACCTTTTTTGGTTACGCGTAGAGGTGCAAAAAGCAACGCTCTCTCGCGTGACGCCGTTTGCGATTTATACACTCGACGTCCAATCAGCGAAGAGTTTGCGTCACGGATCGTGCGCGAGTACATAAAGTCGTGCACGGTGCTCTCCCTCTTTACGTAACCCCGTCGCTTGAGAACTCGCTCGTACCTAACGTATTCTCGTACCTAACGCATTCTCGCCCAGTAACCGAATTTATCATTTCTCTTTCGAGGCTCGTCTCTCCTCCGTCGTAAGTCGAGTTCCTTTCTCCGGTGATCGAGGAGGACCTAAGAGGTTGTTCTTTATGTGACTGGAAGTATACGTGCGAACGATATTTACAACGGTCGCAGCGAGCAATAATCTCGTGGCCCTAGTGATAGTGAATCCTCAAAGGTGGCCTCACCAATTTTTCAGTTATCATTGGCTATCAACCTCATTTCCTGGAGATCTGCCGTGAATTATAACATGTATTGCTACGGCTAAAAATTTGCCTTGTCGTACAGCTCATTCTTGCCTCTCTCTCAGTTGCTCACTAAATTAATTAATTAGAAACGGTTCCTGTGCGTCACAAGGTTAGGGCTTCAACGCCATTCCAAGTGGCGGAGCAGATTTTCATCGCGAAGCGAGCCAATGACGACGGGCAGACGAATCACTCGCGTACTCTTCCTACCTCTCACGACTCAACGCCACCTAGCACAGTCTGCTCAGTCAACGGCCAAGTGGGCGTGGCTATTCTGAGCGAAGACTTGGCACGCCCACTTGTTTCAGACAACGAAAAGTATTACAAGCAAAACAAGCAGAATTAGGTAAAAAATTCCTTCGTCTGTTTCTCTCGTAGTGCGTTTTCGCAAAGGTAACGTAAGGGTCGAAAATGGGGTGGGTGCGGTCTTCGCGCCGCGACGCGAGAACTGTCTGGAATCTCACCTCGTTCGATGTGTTCGAATATTCGCGAGATGATCAATTGTTGTTGGAGAGAAGGGCGACGTCAACGCGACTGCGCAATTGCTTTTCGTCATGGCGACAAATTGCAATTAATGACGCCGTCGCTCGGAAACGCCCCCGCTATCTACTGCGATCGACGCGTTCGCACCCGAAATGGGCCCCGATGGGCGAACGGGGCCGATGGCTTGACTGTTTGAAGCCTTCGCCGCGCCTCGGAGGCGGCGATTTGCTCCGCGGCGCCCTCGCTAGCGGCTTTCGGGCGATCGACGCCCCTCGATCGATAGGGCTCCCGATTCGCCGAAAAGTAAGTCAAGCACAACTTTGCGAGGCGATGTGCACGGGAGTTCGCCGCATAAAAACGCATTTTCGCTTTATAGTATCTGTAGATAGACCGTTGTTGGCCTCACGTTTTAATTAATTAATTAATTAGAATCGGACGTTGGTGAGAAAATCCTCTTCCACTTTAGTGTATCCAGCTGACGAATGTAACCAGCTCACGGATGTAACGAGCTGACGGATTAAACCAGCTCACGGATGTAACCAGCTCACGGATATAACCTGCTGACGGATGTAACCAGCTGACGGATGTAACGAGCTGACTAAGGGTCATTTCCGTCGCTTCCTCTCACACACTCTGACCTCGCAGTTCGACCACTTTTCGAATACTATATGAATTTCGAATACTATAAGGATGCTAAGAAACTTTTGTCAAAAGTATCGCAGCTACTCTCCGCTCCAAATCGTTGAAAGTGACTTTGGGCCGACTGCTGAAAGCTAATTATGCATGTTTTTTGTTGACTCCGACGTTTTCAGTTTAAGCGACGATGGGTCACACGTATTTGATTCAAGTTGAGAGGTATTCATTTGGCTGCCATTTAGATAACATCAAAAAATACAGCGACCTTTAGAGTTCTCATCGCCGGCTGACGCCGTCTCAAATGCACCAATAATTCAATTAATATAATGTTCTCTTTGCATCATTACGTTTCCGGACTACCACCTACTTAAAGGAAGAGTTTCGTTGCAGACAAGCCATTCTCTCAATTTCCCTGAGCTCGAACGATCATGCAGACACTGTTCCTTACAGGGTATACAGCTCATCTGCGATTGAATACGGTTGACTTTGTTATTGTTTCTTCAGTGTTTTTCTTTTGACTCAATTCAGCCTCTCAGCTACCGAAGGATATGCTCCTGGTACGTGTTTGCGATCAGTTATACAAACTGTTACTCAATCGAATCTATTACTCTAGGAACGTGCAGGATTTTTTCGGATCCCTTTGTGAATGATTTCAACGGTAGACGACAAACCACCCCAAATAGGCCGCAGACGCTGACACTTTCCGAATACACTAACAGGTGGAAAGTTGAAGGAGTAGTGAGTTACAGCAATCAGCACCATGCAAATATCCTACAAGATGTAGTCATCACGCTATTTGATATCGACGATAACACAATCATTTCAATAGACAGCAAAAAGAATGTGAAGGTGAGTAAATAAATAAACTTATCATCTCTCATGCAGGGGCAATCTATCGAGAAATCGAATTTATATTCAGATCTCGGCCAAAGGAGACGCTCAGAATGTCGTCACCGTTCCATACGTTCACGTGTCGAGAAAAGGGATGGGATTCAGAATTTTTGTTGGCGATCCTGGTGTCAATGAAGACATCGGAATTTTTGTTCTATTAGACAATGAAGTCTCAATTGTTTGGTACAACAGTCTGTCGAATTCTGACTACTCCGCCGTCCGCATCAACGTTTCAAGCAAGTACATGGGAAGAGATCTCAAAGGAGTTTGCGGAATATACAATGCAATAACGGAAGGGGTTGGGGTAAGGTCGGAATTGTAGGCGATTTCAAATTTCCTCCAAACTTTGAAAACAATGCAGTGTCTTGTTTGTCTTGTTGTTGTTTTTGCGTTCTTTTTCTATTGTCCAAATGCATTGTTAGCATCCGATATGCATCAGCGATGTTTGATGGCAGCAGCAACTTGATTGTTGTTGACGCGTATACTTCTATACCTATCCTGGTTGCTAACAGTCCGTGAGAAGCACTAGCGTACTGTACGGCAGGTATATCCTGGGCTAGACCAAAATCAGGAATTAAACAATGAGAATTCCGACTCACCGCTGAGTTTAGTGGCGATGGGAGAAATTCAGAAAGAAACTCATAGGGGTAAGAACCGCTTGAGAAAATTTGCAACAGACCAACCAAAGTCGAGACCGTCAAATATTTTGCCCATTTAGTAAAAGTGACAGGTAAGATATTAAGCCATGATAAATCAGCCCAATCCAATCCAATACCCCTTTGAAGCTAGATGATTCTTTTGCAATATATGTTTACTAATGTCGCTCAATGATGCTAGGTCAGCATCGCGATTGTGACATTTACTCCGAGCGTCTTCTTGCAATGCAATCTTATTGCCGTTCTTAGTCAAAAAATAGCAGGCTTTCGTGAAGGAGACTTCATCTTTTTTGCATCGATTGCCAGAGGGTGGTGCCGCTTTTCGGCAAAGTTCGTAGTCAAAATCGCCTAAATACGCAATGAAGTACAAAGAGAGAAGGCATACGTTATGCACAATAAAAACAGCAAAAGAAGCTCACCTTAGGTTAATTGCATGTGGACACTAAAGAAACTCCATAGGACTGTGGACACAATGTGAGAAAGAGAGAAAGGGAGCCTCACCAACAACGAGACCCATAATACTTCTGCTATAGCTTCAACAGCGTAAAGGCTCGCAAAGGTTTTTCTCTCTATCTCTGCAAAAATTATACAAAAGATGCCTTGACTTTCATCACTACTACAATAAACTATGCTGGTTATACGATTTTCCTCAAACAGAGTTGCAAACGAAGTATTAGTCTTTGCTTGAAAGCGAACTAGTGAGGAAAGGTGCAGCCCTCGATCTCTCGTCTTGTCTGACTGATGAGTTAGTACAAAAAGGGATAAATGTCGCGTGATGCCAGGACTTAGATAGGGAGTCCAGCTAGAGGTTTTCATATTCATCGAAGTCCATGACGGCATGAGAGAAAGAATATATTTATGGAAGGGTGAGAAGTTTTTGGCTGCTTGAAAATATTCAACGCTGAATAAGACAGTTTCGCTTTTTGACGTAAACAATATGTTTATGTGAAAAGCCTATATGAAATGAAATCTTTCACTTCCGTGGGGGAGGGAATGAACGTTCGTAGCCGGATGGATACCTTTAGGGTGAGAGGGCAAAAATTTCAATACGGCGTTCTCTATCACTTCCTTTTACATGCCAATGATAGAGGTCGTTTTACAGCAGCGTTGTCTAAATTAATAATGATTTTGCATCAGAAGAAATTTTGATTAGGATTTTTCTAAACCAGGGCAGCATCAAACTGCAATTTCTCCCACTTATAAAAATCATCTTGGAGAGAAGGACGATTGAACGTCTGTATGACAGCAATGAGAAAACGGAGTGAGGCCCCTTTAGGGTTCAGCATCACTGGGGCCACGGGACTTTTGCTCGCAGCGGGCGTTGTGAACATCGCTCGATCGCAATAATCCAGTAATATGGAGACTAACCTTTTGGCTTCGCTTTGTGCAACGAAGTAACAAATTCGGATCGCGACGCACCAGAGACGGGCTTCGAAACGGTGACGGATAAATTCGTCTCTAGAGCGATGGGGAACCCCTGAGACTCGCCGACTGCACTGTCGAAATATAGGCCTTTAGGGTAACGTCAAACACAATAATGAAGAGGCGTCTCGAGCATTACGTTACGCTTCGCAACGCGAAAATCTGTTCGCGACACCCCTTAGGAAGCCTCACCTTTCGTAAAAGCGCCAGCCTGTAGAAAAAGTGCTTGGGAAAGCCCATGCACAAGGCCGAAGCGAGCGTCGCGAAAAATTCGGTCAAAAGGTTTGTTTTTCTGAGAGCATTACCCGGATAAAGACAAGAGGAATGAATGTGCATTGACACGTGGAGTGTGAGTTCGATATCATGATGATACTTGCCCATAATTAACTAAAATTTTCCTGCACTTTTGTTCTTAATGTTCACACGATTCTTTGAACTGATGACTGCATTTAGGAAAGAGACTTCATAATTAAACAAATCAGCAAAAAGACGACATACAGTCATAACAATAAAATCTAGGGCGCGATCGGATAATTCTCGACATCCGGGATAGACTTAACGTATCACGTGAGTGAGGTATCGACTATCGACTGAAAGTCTAAGCTGGATTCGACTCGTTGTCCACCAGTTTGTTCAAGACGACAGAGATCTTAGAGTACGTCGTGCTCTCTCAAGACCACGTAAAGCGAGTTGCAGACCTCATAGCCCAGAACATATCCTCATCAGGAGGCGAGCCAATGGCAACGGGAAGACGAATTACTCCCGAACTCGTCCTACCGTTATCACGACTCCACGCCGAACGAAGCGTACCGTAGTTTACTTTTCGTACCAAAAAAGCGTCCTACAAATCTACAATGAAGTAATCGTAGAAACGTGACGTCACATTTGATGTGGCAATCTAAATGTATTTACCGGTTCAAGGTTGACGTTATTACCGTCAAAAATTTTGAACGGTTGTAATAGGAATATATGGAATCAATAATACTTTATATACCCGTTCATTAAGTGATCCTCCTAATATGGTCAATAAACTAAGGCAGTCATCCGTTCCAAAGAATCGAGTAAACTAGAGGAACAATATAGTGTACCAGACGTCAGAAAATGTTCTTCCAGGGCAAGTATAGCGAGGATACGCTCCACGTGCACGGATGTGTATATTTATTCTTCGTGTCGTTATCCGGGAAATAGTCGAAGAAAACCAAAGCTTTCGACTGAAGTTTTTCGCAAGACGCGCTTCGGTCAGGAGAATAGGTTTTACAAAGCGGTTTCCCTAAGCGCTGGCGCTTTTACGAAAAGGTGAGGCTCTCTTAGGGGTCCCGCGAACAAATTTTCGCATTGCGAAGCGTAACGCAATGGTCGCGACGCGTCTTCATAATTCTGTTTAACATTACACGGAAGGCCTTCATTTTGACATAGCGGTGGAAGCGTCTCAGTGGTTCCCCGTCGCCCTAGAGGCAAATTTATCCGACGCCCTTTCGAAGCCCGTCTCTCGTGCGTCGCAAGTCGAATTCTTTACTCCCTCGCACGAAGTAAAGCTAAAAGATTAGTCTGCCTATGCCTGGAATCATGCGAGCGCGCAATGTTCGCAACGGCCTCTGCGACCAAAAGTTCCGTGGCCCTAGTGATACTGAATCCCAAAAGGGGCCTCACCTCGTTTTCTTTTTGGGGTCATAGAGACGTTCATTAGTCATGTGGCTGGAAGACAGTTTGAAGAAGGCTATGCGGCGTCAAACTAAGGGACGTGTCTCGTCTCTCAAGCTCCTGCCGTGTGTCATAAGCCGCGTGTCTATAAGACGGTCGAAAAATAGTCGAAAAATGGTCAAGCTGAGTGAATGCTAATTAATAACTCACTGAAAAAGAAAGATTTAGAAGATGGCCTCTTATCAGGCCGGTGAACTAGACGAGGGTAAAATACTATGTCGTTCCTGACCAGAGTTAGCGTTTCCTAGTTGGGATCAGCCTGAGCTATGCGTATCGAAGGACGACAGCGCATGCGAGAATATTCGTGCATTGATTCATTGGCTGGTGAATCTGGTGATGGGTGCATGTCCTACCCAAGTCAATCATATCCCCCGAAAATTATTCATGACTGATATTCAGGCGGTAACTTGAGTCGAGACGCTCAGTAAGGTGCTATATCGCCAATTTTGGTCTCCGGAGGACGCAGCTCTCAAACTCTTCTAGATCGAGAAAGAGAACCAAATGTTTCTAAGCTGCTTTTTGCAAGAAACGCCGAAGTCCGTGTTCACAAGGACGGGCTCTTAATAGGAGTTGTATATATAGACAATACCCCGTGACGGATCGAGACCTAGTACCTTAGGTCGTCTTTGCTAGCCCAGTGCTTGTCACTGGATATGTCTAACCCCGTACGGGAACACGATCGCAGCGTCGCGAAAACTAGTTTGCGAGAGGCAAACGCTTACTTTACGTGTAGAAAAGAGGTCTCGCATGTTACTGAAGAGTAATATGTAGCGTCCAACGGATAAAGGATCGCTGCGCAAGGTTCAGATTCAAAACACATCCGGCTAAAAAGTCTACATCGTGTAATATTGGTCTTAGTCATCCCTACCTATCTGTCAATATAGAGATTGCTATCTAGGCGTACTTACGTGGGGGGTCGAGTGTCATCTCTACACGGGAGCTGCGGGACGCTTTGCCAGCTTTACCTCCTGGTAAAGGCTACATGCACCATAGATACTGTATGTGTATTTTATACTCTATGCCCCCAGTTCAAGCGAGTAAAGCCATGTTTCATGCTTCCAAAGGCGCAGAGAAAGCTTATAAACAGAAGGCTTCTCCGAAACTTTAAATTTTCGGCCAAAGCATACAGAAAAGGGTCTCACGTAACAGACAGTATAGAGAGAGTCGATATCGATTCGATATAGAGTCGATATAGAGTGGATCAGAACAGGGTCTCACGTAACAGACCTTTTTCTTTCTAAAACAAGGGACAACAACCCGCTACTGAACACAATTCATGACACTAAACACTTAACAGACATTCATTCTAAAAAAACAATGAACAAACAACCCACAACTGAACACTAAGAGACGTTGAAATGTTTGCTAGTTTGGACGAACCTTCATTTCGGTAAACTTCAGTGAATCACGATCCCCTTTCCATTTACTCCAGGCGACACCATCAGCTTCAGAGCCTATGGGAACTTTCGAGTAATATTTTCCGTTCAGATTCGAATAGTAACAGTTATTATACCACCAAGCACCCTTATGTCTTACGGCACATTCCTGCATTGGGCCTGAATCGATTGTGCTAAAAGGCTGCTCATTGTGCATTGGTATCAAAGAGTCACCAGCATCGCCAAAATACGACCCAACTTTGAGAACATACCCTGATTCTTCGTTTCCCACTTGAAATGTTTCATACTGAGCATACCTACTCTTGCCATAAAAGTCTGACAAGTCAACTCGAAGTTCTTGTGGAGACTTGGTCAGTCTACTAATTTTGTCCAAACCAAGCCAGAACTCTTTGTCCAAATCGCCGAATCCTTTTTTGTACTCCATCCTCCCTCGAAGGAAATTGACAGACCCGTCTTCCCGTCTTTGAAACACGGCCCAACCTCCGCCATCAGTTTCCATGTCACAATACACGTCAAAAGGGTCGTAACCGTCTTTTGGATCAATAGTATATACGCCACTTTTGTCGAAACCTTTGTCGAGAGTCGCTTTGCACGAGCTTTGAGGATTTCTAGGTCTGCTAGTGCATATAGTCAGATTGCACGTTCGCTCTTTAATAAGGTTAGGGCAGTCGTTTGGATCAAAAAAGCTGATTATTTTTCTTTCTTGTGTGCTGTTCTTGCAAGTCTACGTTAATGCATTGAAGAAAAGTGCCCAATAGACATTTATACCTCTTACCTTTGGAAAGCATTTACTCCATTCGCTCCATAAAGTGACTCTGCAAGACAACCCTAGAAGTGTGCATGTATTGTTTAATTTCTCAATGTTGCGGCTTGCTCTATACCTGGATCCTACAAAACAAAATCAGTCAACAGAAGACTAAACCCAAACTGGTATTATAATATACCGGACAGTCTTGACTGGAGCATTCAAAGATGAAACAGAGCAAAAGAAATGCCGCGGCAATTAGTAGCCAGTTCACCTAAAAACTTATCTTCTTAAAAACATTTTTTTTCGCCTTAGAACGTAAACTGTGAAATTAAGTAGCAACTCTTTCGTTGCTTCGAACACATGCAAATAAATTGACTGTGGCGTTACCCAAAGATCAAAGTCCGTGCTGTCAGTACTTAGCTTTGTACAACTTGCAGGCTTCATGCAGCTAGAAGACGGACTTGATAAGCTTACTTTCATGCTCATAATCCTAGCTGAAGAAACGCAAGCAGTTCACAACGGCGGGTCAAACAATGATCTTTTCTGTATGCCTCGACTCCTTTTATTGAGAGTGGCCTAGAGCAGGTGGCAGACAGGAATAGAACTGTTGAATACATCATTTTTTCAAAGTCTTCTATATATATATGCATGACTTGCAACTCATGCATGGCCAGAATTATGTACACTAACTAGGTGTGTGTTGTCGCAGTCATGCATAAGGCTCATATGCCAGAAATCTTGCGGATTCCTTTTTGGCTACAAAGTCTGTTCCTTGAACAACGTTCGATGTCGCGAGGTGAAAAGCGCAGCATTGCAATAACATAGAAAGACTCTGAATGAGAACAAAGAGCAACGGTCTTGCTTTTCACGCTACTTAATTGATTTTACGTCTAGTCGCATGTAGCAAATAAACAGCGTTCACGCTTTAGTGCTGATACAATTGGTGTCATGACATTTATTACTAAACGTCAGGCAGCAGGGCGAGCATCCTTCGACACCTCTTAGTCGGCGACATGACGAATCTTTTCCTTTTTCTTCAGTGAGAGGCCGCTTTGCGGACACTGTAGCGCGTACGAAATTCGCCGACCGTTGTTGTAAGGAACGACTAGTTTTAGTTTTCTTTCAGAGAGGCGTGCAATTACGCTGCCCAATGTTCCTCATCGACGAGAACGCGTATAGCTACGTCTTCCCTGCATGACCGCTACCGTCTTTGCCAATGAAAACTTTATTCATGGTCTACGATATGCCAGGTGGATTTCGAATCATGATTATTAATTAATTAACATGCACGCTAGGTAAGAATCACTACATCGTGCACGCTGCAGGTGTACAATTTCATTTGCTGATGATGCGTCGCATCGAAAGTAAGAGTACAAGACATGTGTACAAGCAGAGTTGATAGTGGCATTTTCACTTGATTGAGTTTGTATAGCATCACGCTCTATCAACTTATACCGACGGCGAATGTCTAACAAACTCGAAAAACGCGTTCTCTCTAGCTGCGATCGAACGCAACAAACGGGACATGGAAGGCCTATAGTTTCTTGAAAGTCTTCTCTGATTAATTAGCTATCCTGCTTCATAGGAAACGAAGAGAAAATAAATATTACAGCATAACTTAATTGCAGCAAGTGTATATGAGCCATGCAGGATTCCAAAGCCAGATGGTCATCGTACACCTGACCATGAATGGAAACGATGCAATGTCCTGGATGCCACGCTACGCTCATACTCATTCATTCATTCTTTCATTAGCCAGACAAGCAGCAGGGATAGTTGCGCGAGTTTCCAATAGTTTGTTTTGAAGGAAAACTTTGTTATCTCTCTCTTTTCGATAACAGTCGAGTGGCAGTATTCCAACTGCTACGTTCTCAATGGTTTTGAGTCCAAAGCATCCCGTTAAGTACTGCTAGAAGCTTTTTCGTTTGGCGGCGTCTCGACGCAAGGCCCCTGACTTGTTTCAACACTGCCTCTCGCGATCTCTCCCATTTGACGCAATCGCCTGATGAGACGAAGTCCGAACGCGATGGAGCGTCGAGAAAGGGGAAGACTGTCCTGCCGAAGGAGGCTCGACGCTGCCTAGTGCGCTAAAGGGCGAGAACTTCGAATTCGTCGATCGATCGAGCCCTCCATGCATCTTAGTTAGTTAGCGTGCTTGACGTAAAATGTTTCCTCGCTACAGTGAGAATTTTACGCGATTTCGACGAACGAATATCCCTACGCGTCCAAAGATTAACCGAAATGCGCTCGAATCGACGTCGAAGAGGCTCAGAAAGTTTATGCAAGCTTTCGAAGCGAAACGCAGGTGAGCGAGCGCATCTCTCTCGATTCCACGCGAAAATGAAACACAACTGTTGCTCTCTGCTTCGACTATGAGCCCCCAAACTGTCTTTGACCGAATCAACGGCTCGAAATCACAAAGCCTTTATTTCACTACGATTCGATCGAGTTCGCTGCGTTTCTTTCGAAAGGCGAACTCGATCGAATAAGTTGGAGCGTTTCTCGTCGCCTTTTGTCGCTCTTTCCTCGCGTTTCGTGGAGATTCCGAGTCATGAACGAAACGGTGACGTCACGCGTAGGCCATCTTGGCCATGCACGCGTGCACGTGCTCGTCTCTTGTTCCCCTTTTTTTGGGAAAAACGCTGCACGCGCGTGATCGCTAAAATTATGACCTTTTTTGGTTGCGCGTAGAGGTGCAAAAAGCAACGCTCTCTCGCGTGACACCGTTGCGGTTTATGACGCACACCCGACGTCCAATCAGCGAAGAGTTTGCGTCACGGTTCGTGCGCGAGTACATAAAGTCGTGCGCGGCGCTCTTCCTCTTTACGTAACCCCGTCGCTTGAGAACTCGCTCGTACGCTTGGTTAGTCGTTGGAAGATAGGGAGCCAGAGGGGCGAACGATATTCCGACGCACGGTCCTGGAGCAACGGCGCGAAAGTGATTAGAGGCACACCCCTAAGACCTCTAGGGGCTTTCGCGTCGGGAAAACACGCTCCGTCTTATCGAGGATTGTTTCCTTGGTATTACACGGGACAGCGTCGGCGTTCGTCGGCTCTCCTCCACGTCGAGCACACGATGAGCGGGCCTCTTCGGCGGAGGTGATAGTCGTCTCCCGGGGGGGCAACGAACCTCGGAGGCCCACGAAATGTGGGATTCTGATCCAATTCATGCCGTTGGTGAGGGTCAACTGGGTTGCGAAGCGTCTGGACCTCCACGTGGTGCGACCTGGGTCACGCAAACACAGACGCGCTTCTTTTTGGCTTTTTTGGTAAGTACCTAGTTGTTTTAAACGGATACTTGCCTTGTTTCCCTAGGTTTCGTTTTGCTATCCGATACTGTGTCAGTTGGATTGTGTGATTGACTTTCTATCTCTAACTTTTTTACTACCTCTTGCTTCGACTGGCACCCTAATTGTTTCTTTTTCGCGTTCTCTTTTTTCCGTTTTGTATCTAGAATAGGTTTTCAGCGAAAAAATTAATAAATAAATAAAGATGTATCCGGGAAATGTAGCTCACGTGCATAATTTTACACTTTCCCAGCATCCAAGCCATTCGCGGAACGTGAAACATTTGAGAAATAGCTATTTCCCAGTGCAAAACATAATCACGGGTCAAAAAGAGCGGAAACCAAAGTTTACGATTTTTCACCAAAAAAACACAAAAATGCATGGATACATTAGAAGCGGTAAATATAATCAACAACAAAACATCAAATATCTCTGCCGACGTACCAGCGCTCTGCAAAATCAAAAACAAACAACAAAACAAACAACAAAACAATCACAACAGTTAGTCTAGTCTAGTGTTTTGCAGAAAGCGCATAGTAACATGTCATCATTTTAAACGGTACTTTCTCTTCTCATTGCGTACCTGACATCGATCTTGTCGCTGGTCGACTCCTTGAGCGTTGCGCAATCGATTTCGAAAACCTCGTCAAAGCATTGAGACGACGTCGATATTGACTCATTTGCTTCCGTTGTTGACTTCATCTCCCAAAAAGGATATAAATAGGTGATGTCGAGATTGAGGTACTTGTTAGGGCTTTCCTCTTCCAACATTTTCCCCAGTCTCTCAGACAGCTGTTTGAACGTGGGACGCTTTTCAGCTTCACCATGCCAACAATCAGACATCAATTTGCGCCTCAAAAGAAGAAGAGAACTAAGGTAGCCACAATAAAATAGAAGACAATGCACTCACAGTTCCTCGAAACAGTTCTCTGGACAGTCTAGCCGGTCTCCCTTGCGCAAACGCAAAAGAATATCCCTACTTGTCATGCAAGGATAAGGGAAACAGCCTACGATGTAAGAAATAATTTGAAATTGAGACAACGCAGAAAAATATACCCAAAGTGAATATCTCCCACAAGACAACTCCAAAAGACCACCTAAAAATTAAAACAAATTTTCTTGTGGCCCTAAGATAAGTCGTTTTTAAGTGGATTTACACGTCGCTTTTCTCGGTAAATAGACGGTGTATAATAGCTTCGATGGACATCCATCGGAGAGGCAAACGTCTGGCGGTCTTCTGACAGTATGCGCCGTCCTCGTAAACGGCTCTTGTCAGTCCAAAGTCGGATACTTTGACGAAATTGTTTTCGCAGACGAGAACATTTCGACAGGCCAGGTCACGATGAACAAGATGCTTTCCAGCCAAGTATTCCTAAACGAAATATCTATCACTACAATTAAACGAGTGCGGCTTAATTAACGTTCGCACCATTCCTGATGCGATTTGCCAAGCAAACGACAAGAGATGAGAAGCGGTCAGTTCCCACACATCTTCTTTTTCTCCATTTTTGAATTTATCCTCCTTCATTATAGTGTCGTTCTGTCTTATGCTGTCGAGTGTGCGCGACGTAGTCGACACGCTTTCCTACGTACAATAAATTAAAAATTGCCTGCAAAAGAATTTTTAGAGCTACGAGCCTCGCAAAGGCTTTCCTGTTCCGGGCTGCTTCCATTTGATTCTTGAATAATATCCTCAGAGCCACTTTCTTGAGATTCGCTTTCATTCAAGTGCTGGCAATATTAATAACATATACCGTTATTATTAATAAACGCTTGTACAAAAACTCATACCTGGGGTCTTTTTCTTTGGAGATAACTGAGCAAATCGCCATGACAGCAGTACTCGACAATCAGGCAAAACGGTTGAGATGTCGTTACGCAAGCCAGCATGCCGACAATGTGTGGATGCCTCCCGATTTCTTTCATAAGCCTAATTTCTTCCAAAAAGTCAGCTTCATCCTGCTGGAGATACGTACCTAAACAAGAAATAGAGAAAACAATTGGAAGGTATGTAAATATGTAAACGTGAGCAAGCAACCGAGCAACATATTCGCACCTTTCAACTTCTTACAAGCAACGAACAATTTACTGTCTTTGTCGTCAGCATCTTGCCTGATTATATTGCCCAATTTCAGTTGTTGCGAAAAGTGTATACGAATTTTTGCTTTAAGGACGTCCCCAAAAAAGCCTCCGCCAATCTTTTCGAGTAGCGTCAAATCCCGAGGATCAATTTCCCAATTGTCGTCTAGAGTCTCCTTCTTGGCAGAATGATGTTTCTTATGATAGACATAGACAGCGCTAAGCAAAACCAAGGCCAATAACGAGCACATGACAGAAACAATAATTGATGTTTCAGAAATCGACAAGTCTGTGAAAAAAGAGGGAAATAAAGTGAGTAATCTTGGAAGAAGTATAAAGACTATTATTCGATTAGGTAAGGGTGTTCTTACTTTGCGTATCTACTATGGCTTGACAAAAGCTTCCATCGCCCGTATAGCCATAGTTACAAGTGCATTCAACAGATCCGTTCGTATTCTTGCAATTTGCCTGCGAATGGCAAATGTTTCCAATGCACTCGTCGATATCATCGCAGTGACTTCCATTGCCCGTATAGCCATAGTTACAAGTGCATTCAACAGATCCGTTCGTATTCTTGCAATTTGCCTGCGAATGGCAAATGTTACCAAGGCACTCGTCGATATCATCGCAGTGACTTCCATCGCCCGTATAGCCATTTGCACAAACGCACTCGAACGAACCCAACCCGTTAACGCAATCCTGAACATCATTGAGACAAGGCGATGATTGTATACATTCATCTACATCTAAAACCCAACGAGTTCAATATTGATCCGGAGGACCCACTTCTGCATGATCTGATGTACCTTCGCACGTAATCCCGTTTCCTGTAAATCCTTGATTGCATTTGCATTTGAAAGAATATTGCGTATTCTCGCAGGTTGCGTTCACGTGACAATCATTCGCTTCGCTAAGACATTCATTAAAATCTGCATATGAAAGGCGACAAAGTGAAGGTAACTATGATCTCCAAAATTCGCATAGACCTACCAATAGAAGCCGGAGAACGGCAAAAGCTTTTCTTCTTTTCAGAACAGTGTCTTAATTGCCAAGAACTATTTGTGGCAGCTACACAATCGAGTTTTTCTCGCTGCAAAGAACTCGTATCGCGTCCAGATGATTTCCAGTTAGCGTACACCAATGGAGAGTCATCGGCCCAATTGTAGATGCCTTCATTGTCAATGTCATTAAGTCCAATCCATGACTCGACTCTATCAAGCAAAAGAAGGTCCATTTCATGACGTGAATGAATGCTGGCAAGAGATCCGTTGCCACTGCTCAACCTTTCGCACTCAGCCAACGACTCGTGCCACGTTTTCGCAATGTCAATTCGTGTAATACACCATCGCGTTCCAAGTTTCGTCCATCCAGAAGGACACATGTAGACATCTATATAAAGGAACAGTATTAGTTCAAATGAAGTCAAACGTTGCTATACTGACAGCCAAAAGGAATTTCCGTATGCGACTCTACTCCATATGAATCCTTTAGCTCTTCTAAAATATTAATTATTCATTGTCTGAAGACCAGTGTCTTACTGCCCAAAGCTTACTTTTGCATACGTATCCAGCCTTGGTGGAACACTTTGCAACAGACCAACCAAAGTCAACTCCGTCAAATCCAAACGTCACGCACCTGCCTTTCTCGTGCGCCGGCTCATACTTCGCCCATTTAGTAAAGGTGGCGGGTATGCCATTAAGCCACGTAAAGCTTCTTGTCGTATAATTGTAAACCAATCCAATCCAATACGCTGATCCATTAGAGGTAGAAGATTCTTTCGCAATGAAAAAATACTCGCCTATACTGCTCAATGATGCTAGAGAAGCATTGCGATTTTGACAAATCTTGCGATGTGCGCGTTTTTGTGACACGGCTTTATCTTCGTCTTTAGACAAATAATAGCAGGCATCCTTGAAGTAGATTTCGTCTTTTGCGCAACGACCATTAAAAGACGGCGTGTCTGTTTCTCGAACTTCGTTGTCAAAATCGACTAAGAAAAAAACTTGAAAATAAGAAACCAGGTGCAAGCATGTCTCATACCAAGAGCTACTTTGCATAGCTTTTGTTTATTGCTAAAGCAATCAGCCGTCTTCCAATAGCCAGTGCGAGTGTCCATAGCAACACACGTACGCAAAGGGTCAGCGCTTGGTTCTCCTCTAGACCACATGGCGCGGCTGCATGTACAAGAACACTCGATTATTTGTCTTTACTCCATGCAGTTGCAATGCGCTGTACCTTAACAACTCTCGATTGTTCCACTTGAACTGGTTGTCTCTATTTCGGTCTAAACCAATCCACACGTCATTGCTATGAAGGTTGCCTTTTGACTCAAGTTCGGCAAGGAGAGCCATAACAAACGCATGTTCGTGAGAACTGCTTATGCTGAGAAGGCTACGACCACAATGTAGTTCGCTCGGAAAACCATTGAAGCCTATACTCCAAAAATAGCGGGTAAGTACCACTGCGCTAGATGAAAGAGAATAGCAATAGTCTGCATAGATAAACCAGCCAAAAGGACAACCTAAAATATTATTTAAATTAAAAATGACAAATAAATGAACGTTTGCGATACCTTTTCTCTCTTTACAGCGAATAACGACTTCCTCACATGCTTCATTGGGATCTTCAATAAACGAAATGCAATCCCTCAACGCCGTTTCGTTTCCTTCGCAACGTCTACCATTAGTGTATATCATTACGTCGTTCTTAGTTGCTGGAAATCGGCGTTTAGCTAAAATCGGTTCTCCGTAGTCCAATTGGCGACAGACGACTACGGAATCATTTAAATTCCACTTGCTGTCGCATACGACGCGCCACCTTTGGTTGAGATGGACTTCGACTCTTCCCTCGCTTTGCTTTGTCCCACCAAAACCATTGACTAATCGTATACTCCAGTCTGAGTTTTGACACGTGATCTCGTGATATTTAAAAAAGGACGGTTTTAAAGAGAGAAAATCGAAGTCCTGAATAGATTCGCAATAACCACCGCATTTGGCAGTCAAACAAGTCGAATGGGTAATATAGGGTAGAGCAGTACCTTTCCCTTCGCCATATCCCAAGTGCTTACAAACGGCGTCATACATTTTATTCAAACTGCCAGAAGGGCAGACCGGTTTCCACTCGCTTTCAAAACGAAATTCAAGTACCCCTCGAAAAGGAACTGAGCTTTTCCCGAGACGCACGTCAAAAGGTTTGACGCTATCAAACCGACAAAAAACGTATACGTGCTCATTGCACGTCGCATCGCTTCGACCACAACTTCGCACAAACTCGTTGTTAGACGTACAATTAATATGAATAGAAACATTGTCGATTTTACCAACCCGAGAACTAGCTTCCAAAACGCCACTGTAACCCAATTGTCGACATGAAACAGCTGCCGTTCGACCGGCACTGTAAATATTTTCACTCAAGCAGACGCGTCTCCAAAACCCACTCTGAAATACCTCGAGTAACCCTCTTTCGCGCGAAACACCTCCGACTAGTCGCACGTCACCGTTACTTCGAGTCGTTTCTGTTAAAAAAATGAGGAATTATAGGCGAAGCACGAAAGAGCACGTCTCACTCCTGGGCTTCTTGCAGAAAAATTGATGTCTAGACAAACAGGATTCAGCTTTCCAATGCATTGTTGATAAATCCGAAGGAATCTGAACCATTCCACATGTGTTTTCATCGTTAAACGTGCCTAACCGATTCCAACGATCATACGTTAATAAGGGCGAACCGTCTGACAATTGATAGCTGTAAATGCCTGTTGCTGAAGTAGGTCTTCGAATCAGACCGAAGAAAAATTGGGTTTTCCCTCTAAAATTGGAAAGGTCAAGTAAAAATGCCTCTAACGCATTTTCTTCTTTTTCGTCTTGGAACGACGCAAGTGCTGCCCCTTTGGATAAGCAAAAATCAACAGCTTCAGGCCAAGTGACATCGCCAGGGTTTTCACGCATTAGATAAGAATGGTGAAAACACGAAGACGACGTACAAAACGGAAAAAGTCCGCCGCAACCTAAGGACAAAACATTGTCAAATACATTACTTCAAAACTAATACGAAAAGCACTTAATAGACAGTCTGATAAAAGAGAAAAAGGAAGCGTCAGTTAATCGCGTATATCGTACCTTTACAAGATTGAGCCGAGACGGATTTCGGTACGATGCTCGCTAATAAAAAAGCAATGACAACAAAACAATGGCGACTTTTAGTAGATGCGACGCAACGGCGAACTTTGTTGACTTTCGGTGAAGAACAGGCGGAGTCGCTCTTTGCAAAGCGATACCTTTTGCGATAATTACAAGTGGCAACAAACATAAGAAGAAACAGAGGGAAGACGAAAAAGACACAGATTCCAGAAATCAATGTCAGACGGCTAGCCGTATCTAGCGAGAGAGAAGTCATTATGTTAAATAAAATCTATGTTTGAAAGGCATCCAGTACCTGATTGCCGAGACGCGAACCAGATTGCATGATCTCCCTAAAGAGAATCCAGAGCAGGTGAGAAAACAACTCAATTACGTTTGCGGTCACTCACTTCCTCGCACATCGCAAAACACATTCGCTCTGGCTCGCGAAAAACGACTACCCCGTAATAAAAGTTCGAGAAACGGAGAAGCTAGGAGAAAGACAGTGACGAAAAACGACAAGTGATTCGCGCTTACCGCGTTGCCACGAGATACGCTCGGTTCCTATAGGAGATCAGTGAGGCTAGCTCTGTTCTAGACGACGTTCACACAAACCTCATACGAATGAAGAACGAAGCGTTGAGCGATGATACATCCACTTTTGGCGAACCGAGTTGCGTCAAACGGTGAAGGAGGCGGCCCGGACGCTTGACCTCGAGAAAAAATGGCCGCGACAATGAGAGCGACGAAAATGCAAAGCAGAAGCGAAACCCGAGACATCCAACTCCGTTCAACTGCAAGGGCCGGGTTCGAGTAACTGATGAGACGACAGCGCAATCGCATCTTTTTGACTACGCCCCTCGGTTTTATCACACGTCATAGGAAGAGAAGGCGTAAGTGACCCTTTATTAAATTAATTAGTTTATTAGGATTCATGGCACGCACCGTGCGGACCGCCTGCACCACAACTGGAAGGTTCTAACGACGAAGGTTCTAACGTCGAAAGATGCTTGAGCAGACCTGTAAGAACGTCAACAAGGTAAGCGTACGAAAGGGAGCCTCACCAAAATTTACTGTTAGTTCTTAGACTTCGTTAATTCTTAGACTTTTTTATCAACATTGCCAAAAAAAGATGATCGACAAATGGAACAGACGTTGAGATAGCGAGTGAGGCCCCTTTGAGGGTTCAGTATGACTGGAACCACGTAATTATTCCTCACAGCGGCCGCTGTGAACATCGATTACCTGTGAACTTCAAGACAAAAAGAGATCAACCACTAAGTTTGCTTCGGATATCGGTGAATAGAGTTCGACTTACTGATAAATTCGGCTCTTGGGCGACGGGGAAACCCTGCGACGCATCGACTGCACTGCCTAAGGGTGGACAGTAGGTGTATTGTCAAACAGAAAAGTCAACTGGCGTCTGTGAGGCTTACGTTACGCTTCGAAATGCGAAAACCTTCCCGTGAGATCCCTTAAGGAGCCTCACACTTTCGTAGAAACGCAAGCCTCTAGTAACAGTTCTTCGGAGTGCATTCAACTGTAGCCAAAGCGTGTCTTGTAAAAGAATTCATTGAAAAGGTCGACTTTTATGTCGTCTATGGCCCGGATAACAAGCAGCATGTCGAGACAGAGATTAATTAATTAAATAGCCAGGATTGCACACACTTAAAAGGATTAATTAAATGGCCAGGATTGCACACTCTTAAAAGGTCCGTCGAAGTCGTTTGCGACGCAACGGCGCCAAAGGGCCCTGAACGTACGTGCAAGATGGGGCTGGTGCATCAGACCTCGACGGTCGACATGGGGAAAAATGACAGACGACGAAACCGGAATTAATGACTGTGCGTCGGAACCAGAACGGGCGGCGCCGAACTGCTCTCTCCTCAATCGATTGGCCTGAGAATGAACGCGAGTTGCCTGTACTGCGCTCTGACACCGAGAATGATGTACTACACGTCAGTGATGTGCTACAATGCAGCTGGACTTCGCCTCTTCCAATGGAATCCTTGTCGATCCCACAAGGCATATCCCGGTCGAGTTTAAAGGCAAGCGTGATAGAAATTTTCAAGGCGACTCTTCTTACATGGACTGCAGCTGGGACGACTTTAGTGATCCTGATAGCGGCATTGTTGCCTACAGGCCCTGCTTGGGAACAACTAAAACCGTGTGCAATATCAAGGAAAAAAGCGAACTAACCAACTCTACCGAATGGCGTTTTGTCGGAGTGAAACTCCAGCACACATGGACCTACTATTGCTTAGTGACAGGAATCAATGCGGCAGGACTATCGTATACTTCCACGTCTGACGGCGTCACCGTGGACACGACGTCACCGAAAGGAGGAACAGTTATTGATGTTAAAGAAGTCGACATTGACTGTCAATACTCTAATGAAGTCGTCGTGGCCACATGGTTCGATTTCTACGACAGCGAGTCGGGGATCGTCGACTATGAATGGAGCATTGGAACGACGCGTGGAGAAGGCGACATCCAAGGATTCGTTTCGGTTGGATTGAATCTGACAGCTTCGAATCCAAATGCCACGTTGCCTGTGAAGACCATGATTTTCGTCACCGTTCGCGCTTACAATGAAGCCGGCAGAAGAACGTCCGTTTCGTCCGACGGAGTTCTGTTAAGCGATCCTCAAAATGGCTCGTCCGCAAGATGTGTGTCCCTCTTTGTTCCGTAATTTTGTCATAGATGAGTTCGATAGTTGTAAGGTTGTTCTCCGGTCTAGGATAGATTCAGGTGTACGCATAGGTTAGAGAGTTACTTGTCATGGATGTTTTGAGTTTGTGATAGTTGTAAGGTATGTCCCTTAATTCAGGCTTACGCATTTAGCTAGAAAGTTACTTGATGTCGTTGATATTAGTTTAGCGATATTGATTACCGTAATAAAATGTCTTATCTAACCACTGTGAATCGTGTGGTCAAACACACGTCGACATTGGACCACTGCTAAGCTGACCCTATGCACATAAATGTATGTACTATACAATGTTCTTACCTGAGCGATCATTTCACTAAGGGAAGATGAGATTACTAAGCCGGGTCTCATATATACCAGATGTTGGACATACTCATGTCAAAACTTAAACCAGATCGTCACGTAGACATTTCGGCGAAGTCTTGTGAAAAAAACAATAAATCATCAATACAAATATATAAAATTACGTCACACTTGCTAACGTGAAAATTGGGGCTCATGTGAAAAGTTTCGATTACCCGCGTGACGTCAAGCGAAAGCAAGATGGGGGCTCACGTGAAAAGGTTCGATTACCCGCGTGACGTAGTTGAGTTTTTATGGTTTTGTTTATTCGCGTGACGTCACGCGAAAGCAAGATGGCGGAACAACGATGGAAAGGAACGTCGAAGATATCGAAAGGGCCCCCGCACACACGCGCGCGTATCTACGTCTTTCTCTCAGACTAACCGCCATCGATGTAAGAGAAAAGACGCAGCGTTCGTCGAAAAAGCTCATCGCGCCGACCAAAAGGCGCTTTTCGGTACATTTCAGAACTTTGCTACCCATTTTAATTGTCTGTGCGGGTAAAAAACTCCGTCGCGCAGCAGCGTTATCGCACAAAAGGTCAACATCTTACGCGGTTTCGTTCTAGAAGATCGACATCGTGAAATGACGCTATATCCGGGTCATGCATCATGAAAGTGAACCTTTTGACTGAGTTTTTTTCCGAGAAACGATTCGGCTATTGTGGAATGTCGTTCAAACTACCTTTTTCTCGACGCTGGTTGCTTGAGGAAAAAGTGAGGCTCCCTAAGAGGTCTCACGATCAGTTCTCCGCCTGCCAAACGTAAGGCAAGGTTCGCAGACGAGAGTTTATTATTCCATTTGGTGATACCATAAAGGTCTACACCTGGACCGTGAAGTCGACGCGTCTCAGTGGATTCAGATGGCCCAAGAGGCGAATTTGTCCGTCGCGCTTTCATAGCTCGTCTCTCCTCAATCGTATGTCTAACTCTTATTTCCGTTGAACCTGTAGAAGCTAATAGGTTCGTCTTCGTGCGGCTTAAAGTATGGAAGCTGGCGATGTTCAGAACGACCGCTGTGAGAAAAATCTCGTTGTTCTAGTGACCCTGAACCCTCAAAAGGGGCCTCACCCGTTTATCAACTTTTGTTTCGTTTAGAAATCATTCTTGTATTGGAAATGGCGCTGACACATACGTTTTCTGTTCATTTTTTAGGTTCATATTATTATTTTTTTCGGGCTTGATATATGTGCCGTCAAACCGGGATTGTCACGTGTCGACTAAAGCTGGACTCACTGCGGCACTGCGGCACAGGTGGAAACCCATGCATAGGCGTATTGATGACGTCAGCTTTCTGCAAGTGGCTAGCTAAATCTTTGATATAAGCTGATCTGCTATCCGCAGAACGGTAAGTGGCATGATTACGATGTAGCAACGTTCGTTTAGTGCCTTTGGCCTGTATGCTCACCTTTGTCCTTGCAGGATCACGTGCTACTGTTTTTCAGTTCATTATCTAGTGCAAAGACAATGTGGTTTTCTCTATGAGCGGGGAATAGCTTTCCCTGGTCATAAAAAAATTTTATGACGTCAAATGCTAGCAATCTCTTCGAGTTAATTATTGAAACCGCTTTGATGCGCATGTCATCGACTCCTCCCACTTGCAACCTCTAAACTGTCGGTGTCACAGATCGTTTCTCATGAAGTCGCAACATCTTGCGTTCGCTTACCTGTCTTTCGCTGTTCGCGTTTTGCGTCTTTTTTGGACTTGTCATTCCTGATGGCTCTCGAAAATGCTCTTTAATCAGTAGCTAATGGTTTCTTTCCGGATGGCTGTTATGTGGACATTGACGACGTTGTCACTCGCCATTTCTGCCAATTAAGTCATAAAAAATGAAAAGATACAACTACAGAAGTAGAATAAATCATACAGAAGGAAGACATGTCTAATCTTATATAAAAGGTTTATCTGTACCGATAGTGAAAGACATCATAGTGTTTTTTATTTTGTAATTCAAGTCTTTACCTCCTGTGAGAATGATCTGAGTAGATCCATCTCTATTCTCGAAGCAATGGAGAGTGTGACTATTAATAGGAACAATTCCTGGCATTAGGTGAAGCTAATAAAAGCAATGAATAAGTGAAAATGCTGTCAAAATCAATTTCTCGTACCGAGTAAGATTTCCTTTCTTCAACGTCAAGAATGTATGCGTAGTCTTGAAATTTGCTACCCTTGTCTCCGCCAAGTAGAACAAAACACAGTTTTCCACGTATTCCTGTGTTTGGCAATCGACAGAGTCTGTGATTATATCGAGCCAATGGCTTTGGAAAAAATTCGATGCATATCCATTTCTATTACAATTCATTGAAATTTGCCAAATAAATTAGTAGGATTTACCTTTTGTTTCAAATCTATTACAAAAGCATCATCTAATGATTGGCAGCCATACCCCCCATGAACTAATCCACGATGTTCATCAATTGTTTCCATTGCAGCATCGCTTCGCGGTTGTGGCCTTTCTCCACTCAGCTCAATATTCGACCACCATCCTAATCATGAACATTTCAATTTCTTCCACATACCAGCTAATGCAGTAAATTTACCTTTATCTCCTTCCTTTTTAAAGACAAATTCATAAATTTCATTATTTACTGCTGCATCGCATCGCGCTTCTGTTTGGAGACGATGTGAAGGAATGGGTCCACTCCATCCCCCAAACATAATCATTCTCCCTCCGATGGCCCATAAACAGCAGTAGGCGCGTTGCCATGGTTTCTTCTCATGGGCAGGTGTGGTCAATAGGATCCATGACATTTTTTTCGGATCCAAACCAAACACTTCTTCCAAACGATATCCGCCTTCCTTCCATCCTCCGTACGAGTAGATGATCCCATTAATAACTACACATTGTGCTCCAACGCAAGGCGGAGGAACGTCTTTTCCTCCGGCAAACCGACGAGTCCAATTCCTCCCTTTACGAACATTACAAGTCCATATTTCGTTGCGGGAAAAATAATGGGCGCGGTATGAGCCTTTTTTTCCACCGAAGAGATACAGTTCATCTCCTATTAGGGCACTTTCGTGACCCCATCGAGACTCAGGTGATGCAGCTTCGGTTATTTTGCTTTTTATTTCATCGAAGAGCATCTTTGCCTTTGCCATTTTGATTTTCAAGCCCTAAAGTTTTTCTCACAACTTCCTGGAGCTACATCATATTTAGCAGCTTACAATTGAATGCATTTTTATTTTATCTAGCTGTTCCTTTATTAGATATCTGCTTCTCAAAGAGGAAATCTAAAATAAAGAGATTTTTTTGATTATCTCCTATACTGCAGTATAGCGTACATGCAATTTCAAATCCCTAATTGCGCTTGGCAACAAGGCGAATGTGTCTTTACTGTACGGCTCAATATCGTTGACTTTAGAAATAAAAAATCCAAAGTGAGATTTCGATAACAAGCATTACAGAACGATTTACCTACCTTTTCTGATAGTTGTCCTCACTTGTGCTTGCACATCAGCTAAGCGCTGCTCCGTGTCATCAACAGCATTAAACATCTGTGACTTCCACGGCCAACATTTCCAGTTCTGCGCATCAATCTATAAAGTTCTATTCACTCTAACGATTCAATTCTAATTCATACTTTTCCGAGGCCAGATAATGCTTGAGACACCGACTGGAGTTGTCCAGAAAAGAGAAACGCGACAAACTTGATAGGTGGAAGTGAGCCAATTTGTAGCTTTGTCAGAGAATCAAACGTTAAAAGGTGAACAAAATTGACAGGAGCGTGTAAACCACAAACGAAATTTATCATTCCTATACCAGTTAGAGTCAGATCCACAATACAACATCCGGATTTTATGTCAATTTTTTTAGTTGAGAGAAGATTAGACATGGCCCCAAGGAGTCGGTTCTTGCATTCTTCGAAAACTTCTGGCTTTGTCTTCGGGAATACAATTCGCAGCAAGCACTCTTCTTCGTTTATCGGAAAGTGGCAATCCGGAATTCTTTCGGGAATGAACTTCATTCTTGGTACGTACTTGAAGTCAACTTCGATTCTTTTTCCAGGATGCGCAAGAGTACAGTACTTTTTAATAATGGAATTAAAAGATTCACGATTAGGTTCCCAAAAACCTTCAAGGGCCTCATGAACATGAATGAATAACACCATGGGTATTGGGGATTGACAAGTTGTCGAAGGACTCCCTGGCCGTGAGTCCCTGCCCAAGGACAAACGATCTTCACTGGTATGATCCGATGTCTGTCTTTCAGCTCTTTCTGGCGTTATATTGTCTTCAGCCACGCGCGTACACAACTGGGTAGAAGCAATGCAGTAGTACAACGCTTTTTCGTCGTCGTTTCCGTTCTTTAGGACAGCGCAAAACGAATCTAAGCTTGGAGGTGGACGAAACCTCAGAACACGAAGCAAGTCGCGCGCCACATCATCAATTGCTAGAACTTCCCGTTTTCTTCGCCGAATATTTTCTTGTTGAGAGTAGGAGATGCATCCATGTGACACCAGACGATCGAGGAAAGCTCCTTCATCGAGAGCGTTGGCGAGAAGACGGACGATTTCGTCCCATACAGAGTCGAGACGTGTCCATCTCAAATCAGCCATGGACGTCCAAGCGCGTTATTACGGGATCACGTGAGAGAGTTTGGGGCCAACGGTAAATAGCTGGGTCTGTATTAAATTGTTTCAGTTCCAAATATAAAACTAATTCCAAATAAAATTGCAAGATTTCGTTCGTCGCACACTGTGGCGATAATTGACCTCAGATTAAAAAAATCCTTTTGCAACGAAGTTCACTTTTAGCATACATAAAAAAATTGCACTACAATGACTTGGGATTAGTGATCAAGATTTGGGATTACAAATAGGTATTAGTGATCAGGATTTGGGAATAGGAATCGGGATTAGTGAATCGTGATCAGGATTTTGGATTGGTGATCAGGATTTGGGATTAGGAATCGGGATTTTATAGCTCGAGCTTATGGCGCGCCATTTGTGCCAAAAGTCCACTTATGCCATTTAATTAAACTGCCATTTTTAAGCATCGGTTTAGCTGGAATTGTTTTACGTAGTTAGGTAGTTAGGTGTTGTACGGTACCCGGAAGATCGACCATTACTTGTCGTTGGTTTTCCGTATCCACTGGAGAGAGCTGTCCACAAAATAGAGCGTCCGCTATAGAGGTTATCCTTTATCCATATACGTCATACGCGCGCGCTAATGCAGAAATGTACATAGCAACGTAGGCTGCACCTACATAAACCTTCGCCGTAGCTTAACTGCGTTGAAGAAGGCTTTTGTACTTTAGTATGGTGAAGTGCATAACACAACGGACATTCTAAAGCCTACTTTGTTTTTCGGGGGCCCTTTTGAAGTTTTCGCGTCTCAGCTAGTTGCAAACAAAATTTATCGCTTGATTCAGAGAAGCTAACATTAGAAACTTGCATTCGAATTGATAGTCTTCTGAAATGGCGATCGGTTTAGCGCCTAAAGCTACTCTTTTTCCTGAACGAGCTACTAAAGCTTTTCGAATTAATATTTTCACGCCAGTATGTTGAGCATGTCATTGTACTACGTTGTGATTACAGTCGCTGCGTTAGAAAAAGCTTTAGGCGTTTCTCGAGTCTCTACACCGTAAAGCTCAAAGCTTCACGATTCACGAAACGTTTCAAATCGCGTCTAGCCACAGCGACACCTTAAAGTAATGATAATCTAAGCTATTAGAAGTAGCTAAGGCAGCTAGGCCAGAACAAATAAGGCTTCGCTTAGATGCTCGGACCTGTTTTCTTTTGAGTGGCGCGCCACTCAGAGGTCATGCACGTGATCAAGTGACGTCACATGCATAACCTCTATATCGGAGAGTCGACTGTAATCAGATTTGTCATTCATGCGCATGCGTATCATCTTGAGAAGTCTCTTCGCCCGAAAGAATCGAAGGAAGTCGTCGAATCGCTTGTATTGCGACGCTGGCAGACTGCTAGAGTCGAAAATGACATCGTTCTCTCGTTCTACGATCGATCGATTGGCCACAATAATCGCGAAGAGGATGAATAAGGATGAATTGCTTCGTTTTCTTTCTACGGAAGAAGGATTTCGGTCTTCGCAGGTATGGAGAAGTTGCGTTTTTGATCGCTGCACACCATTTGTATATATCTCCTTTTCGTTAGTACAACGGCGATGACTTGTCATCAATAATTCACTATGTTGCGGGAAGAGAGTTTGATTCGACGGAGGAAGCCGATCAGTGGCTAAGCTATGCGATTTTGCAAAAGTACCAACACATTGAAATGAAATCAGAATTGGTATGAATACGTTTTGGATTCGTAAATTAATTGATGCGTGGATGTAGTGGAGACTCCGCCCACTTCACTGCGCATGCAAATGGGGAAATATTTTTGGCGTTGAATGGCTCGTCAGTCACGGTGCAAATACCAAAGTGAAAGACAGAGTATGACATGGAATTGATTTCATATCGGTTCATTCATCATTCTTGTTTAGAGTAGACGTACGCCATATTCTCATGCCTGTGCAAGTTCCGTTGACACAATAAAGAAAATGGTCTATCTCGAAGAACATGGATGCATTTTGTCACCATCTTATATTGTAATAAAATTGATATCGACCTCCTCTCTCGCAACCATAACTTTCGATTTATAGGTTTGGGCAGCTCAAAATCAATTTTTGTCATATGAAAAAGCAAACGAGATTTTTAATTATCTCGTCAATGAAAAGGGATTGAGTGTAAACGCTATTAATAAGGTGATCTACGATGTGCTTTTGTTTGCTACATGTGCAACATTTGTAATAGTATGGGGCCACTCCTCTACATTATGCCTGCTTGAATGGAAGCATTTTTGGAGTAAAGTGGCTCATGGAACACCAGGCTGTTATCAATAGCGTCGACACGGTTAGAAGATTTCACTTGTGATACTTTTATTCTTATTTCATCTTCAGGATGGTGAAACGCCTTTTATGTGGGCGTGTGAAAGTTCCATCAATCGTTCAGCGAAAGTTCGCTACTTGGGGGAAAAAGGAGCGGACTGTCGAGCAAAAGATGACGTGAGATGTTGTTTATTTGCTACATATTCAACCAACAAATCGCCGTCTTTTTTATTCAGGAAGGGAAGACGGCTTTGTTTTATGCCACCACACGCTCAGAGTGCAAAGATGACGTGAAAGATGTTCTTCGATATCTTGTCATTGAGAAACGCATTGATATCAATTCTGTTGATGAGGTCGCATTCCTACGATATTTTGCATTTTTATTTGGCAATTCTATTATTAGGAGGGAAGGACACCCTTAGTGTACGCATGTAAGGAAGATCCTTCTTTCGTTGTCATTCAGCAACTAAATGAATTAGGAGCTGATGTTTCTCTCAGAGATAATGTTAGTCAGAATTCTCATTCCTCACTCGTTCTCTATGCAATTCTTTGTAGAATGAACAAAATGCATTGCATATGGCTGCACAGAGATATCCAAGCGTAGACAAATCAATTATTGATCTTTTGATTGAGAAGGGTTGTGACGTTACGCGCCAAGACAAGGTGACGAGTTTTTCTTGGAAATTAAAGAGAATCTATAAACTTGAATTTTAGGACGGAAAGACACCTTATGAGGTGTCAAAAGATGGTAAAATCAGAGCTCACCTTCGACAGCATTACGTACATCATCATTTTTTGATGCAGTTCCTGTATGTAATTATTTTTATAGGACGCCGCTCGATTTTCCGTTCTTCAACGAGAAACAGTTCGTCCAGATTCGATTAAAGTGTGCGTAGTTGGGGACGAAATGGCAGGAAAAACAACGTACGTGAATTCTCTTCTTCAACTCAATCAACCCCCACCCAAAGATGAAGATCGCACACCCGGGGTTGATATCCATAATTGTGATAATGAGGAAGTTGGCAAAGGATCGTGGTGGGATTTTGGTTCCCAACCCACATTCCACAGCGCACACGGTCTCTTCTTTCGCCAATCAAATACAATGTTCAATCTCATTCTTCCTGTTCGGGAGGAAGAGAAGATGACGTCAGAAATCCTTCTTCGTCTTATAGAAAAAGGACGATATTGGTGTGCGTTCTCCAAGGCTTCAATGAGAACGCTTTCGTCTGACCAAAAATCGCTCATTCGCCTCATTGTCATTTTCAATCTTATTGATTTCAATGGGGAGACAGGCAGTGAAGTGAGATTTCAGCTGAAAGAAGTTGTCGAAATTCTTCGGAAAGAATACGGAAACACGTTTGAAATTTCACACGTGATCGAAATGGATTGTAGCAAGAGCCAATCAGCTTGCATGAAGGACTGCCGATCGAAATTGAAAAAAATTCGCGAAGAAATGCTTAGTGTAAGAACTCAGATTCTTTGGCCATCCTACGATTTCCTTTCCTTTGTGTACAGGCGGCAGAAGGTGTTCCTAAATTGTGCCAAGCCATCGAGCAGAATATCTCTCTTCCAGACGAGAAGAGAAAGATACCGTTGGCTTATTTTCTGACCACCAAAGAATTCGAAAAGTGGGTCGCTGAAGAAGTTGGAATCACGTTGAGTGACGACGAGAAAGAAGTGGCCGTCGAATATCTTGACTCGTCCGGAATAGTGAGTAATTATTATTTAATTCTACTTTTTTAAATAATTAATTAATTTAGATTATTAATCTTGGCCGTCGAATTTGCGTTCAACCCGTCTGGCTGTGTCACAACGTCATCGGTCCACTTCTCGCTCCGCCCTATTTCGTTGTCGCTATGCCAGCCAAAAAATCGGCAATGGCATCGAAGGAAGACATGGAATCGGCTCTGAGGGCTTTTGAAAATCATCTCAAGCAAAAGGGTCATCCGTCTCCCTTCGTGGCGACAGTTGACGAAGCAATTGAAGTTCTTCTTTACCTCGAACTCTGCATTTCGATTGAAGACAAGCCTGGAATGTATCAAATACCCGCTCTTCTTTTTGACTCAATCTCCAGCGACACGTGGAATAAAGATTCGACGCTTGACGTGTATCGTGGCCAACGATACGAGTGCGCTCATCCGGTCGACTTCATCTCACCGTCGTCGTTCGTCATTCTTCAATGTCGCTGCTATCATATGCCCAACGTGAGACACAAAGCGTGGAAGAACGGCATCAAATTAATAAAGATCGTCGACGATAAAGAAGTCGAGTGTCTCATCACAATGGGCGCGAAGATGAGTCACTATTGCATTGACGTCATTCTTCGCTGGTCGAGCAAAGACGACTGTGAAGCCGTCGCGAAGGAATTCCTCAACGAGCTCAAATCAATGATTTCTCGAGCGTGCGACGAACGAAGTCCAGGAGTCGTTCTCAACTGGTTTTATATAGACAGTTCTCATCTCAGAGAACTCAACGAAAACCCAGCTATATATTCGTCAAGTGAAGTCGATCAGAAGATGAAAGACCCCGAAAAGACTCTCGATCACAAATTGTTTTCCGCCCGACCGGAAGGAGAGAAGCGTTGTCGTATCAAAGATTTAGTGATTATTGTAGCTGGGACGACTACTTCCGCTTCAGGTAAGAGCTCTGTCGTAAAGAAAAGCTTTTTAATTTCTTCGTTTAGGCTCTTTTCCCGCTGATGACGATCCGGTGTCAGATTCTCTACTTAAAGCGTGCGCTGCCGTCGACGGAACAGATCTGGACGACATGTGTATGTTTTTTGACATCGGCGACGACGATCTTCATGACATTTGTGAAAAGACGAAAGGCATCGTTGCTCGTCGATTTAAAGCGCTGAAGTTGTGGAAGAAGAGAGAGAAGGCACCAAAAGTAAGCCTACTTCTGGGGTTGTTTGATCAGGTGGGCGTCGGACGACACGTTATTCAAAAAAAATATGAACAACTGTGCTCACGTAAGTAGACTGTCTTTCATTTTTTTATTATTTTACTCGGTGGCTGGCTGGGCAAACTGGGATTCTTTGTAACTTTTCTTATAAGGTTTTTATTTGGTTTTATGTGTATCGTGGAGGCGTGGTACTCTACGCGTGGCATCAGTCAAAGTGCTATAAAACGAAATTTGACGAACTGTATGGGTAGAGATATTGTTTAATATTGTTAAGACCAACTTCCCGGTCGAAATTTCACATTCTGGGAATGGTTCTACGGAATCATGGACCTCGTACGACGTCATCTACTCAGTCCATGGCAAGACGGGTAAGAAAAAACACATTTCCTAATTAAAATTATTGAATTTTCTCACAGAGATATTCTTGAAGCAACAGGCTCAAGAACTTCTTCAAAGTCGTCCACCCGGAACGTTTCTCCTTCGTTTTATCGTCGTTGTTCAGCAACTAATTGATTTAGGAGCTGATGTTTCTGTAGCGAATATGGTTGGTCAGAATCCTTATTTTTCACTCGTTCTCTCTATCGAGTCTTTGTGGACGAAACAAAATGCCTTGCATCTGGCTGCTGAAACCATAGATCTATGCTGAAACATTCTATATAGACAAAGCAATTATTAATCTATTGATTGAAAAGGGCGTTGACGTCACGTTTTAAGATAAGGTGAGGGGATTCATTTTCTTTTTGAATAAATGAATGCGTGAACGCAAATTTCAGGACGGAAAGACGCCTCATCAGTTGGCACGTGATGGTGAAATAGGAGCTCTCCTTCGGCAGCATTACGTACGTCATCATTTTGATTCATTCTTGTATGTAATTATTTTGATAGGACGCCGCCCGATTTTCGGTTCTTCATCGAGAAATGGTTCGACCAGATTCGATAAATTTGTGCGCAATAGGCCCAGAAATGGCGGGAAAAACGACGATCATCAATTCGCTTCTTCAACTTGATCGTCCCCCACCCAAAGAAAAAGATCGCACTCCCGGCATTGAAATTCACAATTGTAAAATTCCGCTAGTGGGCAAAGGATCGACGTGGGATTTTGGTGCCCAACCGACCTTTCACAGCGCCCACGGTCTCTTTTTTCAAGAGTCCAATACGATGTTTATTCTCGTCCTCCCAATTCCAGAGGAAGATGAGCTGGAGGAGAGACTTCTAAAGAATGGCCAATTTTGGTGTGCGTTTGCCAAGGCTTCATTGAGAGCGCTTCCGAAGTCGCCGATTCCACTTAGGATGATTCTCAATTTGATTCGTACTGAAGAGGAAACGGGAATTGAAGCCAACTTTCTGTCAAAGCGAGTCGCCAGACATCTTCAAGAATTATTTGGCAACACGTTTAAAATTGAACTTAGTCACGTAATTGAAATGGATTGCAGCAAGCGCAGTTCGGTTCGCATGGACGACTGCCGAAAGAAGCTTAAGAAAATTCGTGAAAATGTGCTCGAGGTAATGACTGAATACATTGAAATTCGCTTCACTACGTCACTTTCTTCAAAGGCAGCGAAAGGCGTTCCAAAATTATGTCACGAAATTGAGAAGCATCTCTCGGTTTCGGACGAAAAGAGAGATTATCAGTTGGCCTATTTCCTGACGACTGACGATTTCCAGAAGTGGATTGCTGAAGTTGTCCGCGTCGTTCTAAGCGAGGACGAGAAAAAAGTTGCCGTTGAGTATCTTGACTCGTCTGGACTAGTGAGCAAATATCAATGCGTATACCAATGCTTGAGTAATATGCTTTTATTAATAGATAATTAATTTGGGTCGACGAATTTGTGTTCGACCTTCGTGGCTTTGTCAAAACGTGATCGGTCCTCTTCTAGTTCCCGCCTGGTTTCCAGTTTCTTTGCGGAAAGACAAATTGGGAAAGGCGTCAAAGGCTGCCATCAACTCGGCTCTGACGGCATTTGAGGACGACCTAATACAGAAGAGCTGTCCGTCTCCATTCGTTGTGACGGTCGATGACGCGATTGAAATTCTCTGCTATTTGGATCTGTGCGTCGAGCTGGAAGAGACGCCTGGAGAGTATCAGATTCCCGCTCTTCTCGATGATTCAATTCCTTCCGACGCTTGGGTTGAAGACTCGTCGCTCGACGTATATCGTGGCCAACGATACGAGTGCGCTGAGCCTGTCGACATCATCTCGCCGTCGTCGTTTGTTATTTTTCAATGCCGCAGCTTTCGTCTGACGGACACGGGTCAAGAGCTGTGGAAGAACGGCATCAAGTTAGTGAAGCTCGCTGAAAAAAATGTAATTGAGTGTCTCGTTCAATTGGGAATAAAGAAAGAGCATCATTGCATTGACGTCATCCTTCGTTGGTCCAGCAAATTCGATTGCCAAGCCGCTGCGAAGGATTTTTTCAGCGAGCTGAAATTGATGATCGTTCAAGCGTGCGACGAACGAAGTCCAGGAGTTATTCTCAATTGGTTCTATTTAGACAGTTCTCACCTCCGACAACTTAATGATGATCCGGCCGTTTATTCGTCAAGTGAAGTGGACTACAAAGTCAACGAGAAGACTCTTGACAACGTCATATTTTCTACTTGGCCTAAGAAACGTCATCATTCTTCTGTCAGAGACTTGGTAATAATTGCCTCTTGTTTCACTTCAGGTACGCTTCCTATTGAAAAAAACATTTGAATCTACATTTATCTGCTTTTAGACTCTTTTCCCTCTGATAATGATCTGGTGTCAGAGGAGCTAATTCAGGCGTGCGCTGCCGTCGACGGAGCCAATTGGGAAGAGATGAGTTTCTATTTTGGAATTCGTCAAGACGATCGGTTTGACATTGACAAAAGCAGTGACAACATCAAGATTTGCCGGTTGAGAGTTTTGGAGCTTTGGATGAAACGAGAAAAGTCTCCTACAGTTGATCAACTTTTAAGACGTCTTCGTCTAGCAAACGTGGGCCGGAGGGCCGTTAAAGAAGAATACAAAAAAATGTTTGGACGTAAGGAAAGCAAGTAAGTGCTTTAGAAACAAGCTGGACTTTTTGTAGTTCGGTATGAGGTATTATTTGTTGTTTATCATATTAGTGTCCGTTATGTTTTGATTATTAGGCTTATACTCATTTCCTAATCCTAATAATGATATCCTTGTATCAAACTATCTGATCGGGCGCTTTGGGTGGTTTTGTTTTTTCGCATTGACGTCACGCGCGCGAAAGCAAGATGGCGGACAAGGAATATCCCTGGGCAATGGGGTTGTGAAAGCGTTCTATCGAAGATAGAAAAAAAGGAAGAGTTTACCGGGAAACGATGCTATAGGACTTCATGACGTATACATGAGAAACGCCCACGCAGAGAAAAGGAACGCCCACGCAGCCAAACAGCGATCGAAATCCTCGCCCTTTCTGAGGCGCTAGTCGGTTTTTTTACGAATACTCCGCTACCTGGACACAATAAGATAGGTAAACGGAGCCCGATCGCGGGACGATCGCGTTCGCGGACTCGTTCTACGACGAATCGACGTTCGACGTGACGTCTTGCTGCAATTTTCTCTAGACGCGGACCATTTTTGCGATTGTGTTAGTGCGACGATGTCTGTCGATACTCGTGCTGACAAAGAAAGCGTTCCATCGTCGCCCAAGTCCTGAAATTTTGCGAAAATGCCGCCCTTTGGTCGTCGCAATGCGCTTTTTCGACTCGATCGAACGTTGCGTTTGTCTTTTACTTCGAGCAGGGTGAGAAAGAGAGAGAGGGAATGAAGACGCTGCACGCGCGTACGAGCTGGGAGCTTTCGTCGGTCCGCCATCTTGGTTTCGACGCACTCGACAGCGTGACGTCAGGTGAAACCACAGAAAAAAAAACGAGCAGGTGCGCGTCACGCTGTTACTCGAAACTTTTCACGTGAACAGCAATTTTGACCATATAAGGTCACGCGTCTTACCGCAAATTATCTTCAACCAATGAGCGCTCGTTCCCCCTCGCCTTTCTCGCACATATAGGCGCGCACATCGCACACAATTCTTTGCGTAACCTCGTCGTCGTTCAGCGTGCAGTACAGCCCGTCAGTCGTGGAGTGCGAGCAACAAGTCGTCGCAACGTCGCTCCCCGAGACAACGAAGGCGCAGTGATTACAGGTCGCCGCTCGCGCGCGGTTCTAATCCCTGTAGGGGCTGCGTCATCGGCGTAACCGTCCCGCTCTACTACGCTATAAGCTAGTACAACACGGGGGGCGTCGGCGTCGGCGGGCTCGTCATCTCCACGCCGACTACACGACTGTCACTCTGTTCACGTCTTGCGCGATAGCTCCTCTGCGGCAGGGCTATGACTGTCGACAGGGACCGGTCTCGTTTTAGGGCCTTCTTCCCTATGCTAGATCGGCTCATGGGCTCATGCTGCTCATGGGTGAGCGACTCTTTCTACTTTTGGCTCTATTCTTCGCGGCCTCTCCAGCGGTGCGAGCCCACCGTCCGTATGGAGGCCTAAAAGCTAAGTGGACGATATAGAACGAGCACGTTTTCACCGCTATCTCGTTTAGGATCTTCGACACGAAGGAACGATGACATCTGTCGGACATTGGATCTGCACGTGACTGGTAAGCGAAACCGGCTTTGGGGAAAAACGAACTCAAGCGATATGCCTTTTGCTACAACACTGTACGTACGAGATGATCGAGAAGAGCAGAGAACGGAATTCTTTACGTAGTTTTGCTTCGTAATCGAGATGCACGCTGCCACGTGATACATTGAGATTTCGCGCGTTAGGCGTCACATGAGTAAAAAACTTTTCCTCGTTTTGGCATCGTCTCTTTTCTGCGAGCGATGAGGACGATACGCAGGTGAGGTTGTTGGACTGTTTGGTATTGCGCATACGTCCCATTAGTCGTGTAAGTCGCGATCGCTCTAAATAAGCACCGTGACGAATCCATGACGTCACATCCGCCACTTGCTAGTACAGTAGACTTATTCTTGGATGTCCACGCGCAGTCCCACAAGGCTTCAAGCGTTCAAATATGGATTCATGCACGTGCTTTGGCTGTATGGCTCTGGCACGTGTGATTAGTGCAGCAATCGATATTTTTCATCAATTAAGACTTAGCCAAACCCACCATCTACTAAAAGGTGACTAATCGTGCGTGGTTAAACAACTCGTAGCTTCAATAAACAGTTTACCACGCGATAGGGGAAGGTACTGCCTGGCTTCCGATTATTCCTCTCGTGAAGAAAAATCTCGATCAAAATTGCTTTTAACAAACTCCTTGCAGCAAAAGTCGACAACATCCTCAAACAGAAGACGATCAGCAGTACAGAAATTTGTGACGTCATATTGCCAGAAGTGATGGAAATTTTTTCGTATACGCGAAATCGACGAGGGCCTCCACGAAGGCTGAATCGACGACGGCGCGAAGGTGAATGCGCTTGCATATTGATTGTAAACATTGTACGGAAATAGGCGCTCGCCGAAGCGAGCACGAGTCGATGAGCGGGAATTTCGACGCCGTCGTCGAGAACGAAGACGACGTCGATGAATATCTTCGCCAAACGATGAATTTGAGCAACACGCAGCAATTCGGACGATCGTTCCGCCTTAGAAAAGGGTAGCTCGTAAGTGATTGGCCTCGCGGAAGAATCCATGTGCTCAGAGTGCATCAGAGCTTGGTGCTTCACGTGACTGCATGTACTTGCGTGAGCTATCCCGTATAAAGACGCGCAGGCCACGAGTCACTCGATTTCTTTCGATCTGTCGAGCTAAGCAATCAGCTAGGTACTTATCAATTTAGTCGTTATCTTTTAGTGTTTGAGCATCATCTAGCTGTCCTTTCTGATTGGGGCCCTCTTTTATCGTTTAGCAGATTTGAGTCACCCTTGCCTCAAAGAAGCCAATCGTCGATCGATTCCAATCTGAGAAAGGTTCGATTACATGTTTAGTACTCTAAAAGTCGTCGCTCCAGCCTGAATCAGATTGCGTTCTGCATCGAGCGTTTCTCCTTAATTAAACCAAATATATGGACGAAGCGTGTATCTCTTTTTGACGTCCTGCTTGCATATAGGTGATCTAGACAAAAATTTGGGATGCCTTTATCAAAAGCATTTCAATTGATGATGCAATCGTCTGCACGGTAAGTGATTTATTAGAGACAATTAAATTTGTAGATTTGTATGTTAATTATAGTTTCGGTAGGGTCGCTTGGCGACCCACTCTCAACCAGAGACCACCATCGTCTTTCTTTTGTACTGTATGTATTGTGCTCCGTCTTTTTATTGACCCTTCTCACTGCGTTTCACAGGAAAGCAAGAAAGAACGATCGTTGATGAAGGGCTTGATGTCCTTTGCCACAGGGATATATGGCATAGGTATCATGGCAATAGCTTCTGTCTTCGTATACAATGATCTACGATCGCGTTACAAGCGTCGAAAGATTCTCAAGTCATGCAGCTCTACCTTTCCTGAGCCAAAGTTCCTTAGAGCGGAGGACTACGTCGATCGAGATTCAGAAAGGGAGAGGCTTAAAGAATTTCTCAAGAGAAAACCGGACGGTTTCTACTACATGATTGCTGGACCGTATGGCTGTGGAAAATCGACGCTCATGCACGACGCCGTGATGGAACTGAAGAAGGAAGGCGTTCGTGGCGTTCACATGATCGTCGCAAGGGAGAAGGTACCAATTGCTTTTGCCATTGCAAGAGCTTTCGGCTTGAATCGCAAATCTTTGATCAATCGAATCAAGAATAGCGGTCTTGCGCAATTTGTCGCCGGGGAGATGACTCTAGACGATTGGTGTTCTTACGTTGAGAGGAAGACTCCTATTGTTGTTTTGGGAGAGAAGCTAGCTGACCTTCGAACGGAGTTGGGAGATGGTAGAGTTTTGACTCTCGTCATTGATTCAGTGAACAACCTGGTCCCATACGAGTTGGATCAACTCCAATATCTGGCAAAAGTTCTGGCGGACAGTGGACACATCCGAATGATATTTCTCGACGCTAGTGGATCTGCTCTTGACATTATGAAGAAGAACTCTTCGGCGTCGAGAATGGTGGTGTTGCACGCTGAAGATGTTAGTGAGGAGAAGGCGAAAGATTTCTTAGAGAGGAAACTGAAGGGTACGAAATGCGATGCTCGTAGTGCTCATGCCGAGCTTACGGGCAACCGTCTTCTCTTGATGAGGCGATTGGCTGGTCTATGTAGTTCGTTTACGGAGGAGCGTTCGAGGGAAGATATTTACAAGGACTTTCTTCTTACGTACGCCGGGCAGAGACTTGAGAAGTGTGGCATTAAGAGAAAGCCACCGCCTGATACTGATGCGACGTCTCATTGGGAGAAGAAGGAGGCGAAGGCTATCGAAAGCAAGTGGAATCTTGTTTCGGCTTTGGTGAATGCGCCGGAGAGGGGAATCGATTTAGGCGATGTTCAGGTCGGCGTCGTTTCAGAGCTGCTCAAAGAAAATGTCCTCCTAAAGCTTCCAACTGGAAATTTCAAATTACACAACCAAGCTCTCATCACTTTCTTGAAAAAGGCCAACAAATGCGATGATGATGATTCAAAATCGAATAACCAGGCTCCTTTCAATCTCCTGAAGTGAACGATGTATGTCATTGTGTGTATGTTATTTGTACGTGTTGTTCTGTGGCTCGAGTTTTTGTTGTGTTCTTCTTTTGAAGCGAGGCATGCTAGGTTCATACGCGGACACTGCGTTAAGACGATGATCGTGCATTCAAAAGGTAAGTCGTTTTCCCTGCATGAGACGAGATCTCTGTCTGGATGTGATAGAACAAATTCCCGTTCTGCAATGAGAGGAAATCGAACGACCCTTGAAAGTTCTTCAAAACGTGATTTCCGATTTTCCTCGTCGTATTCAATCCACTGCATGACGACGTCCCACACGTCTTCCTCTCGACTCACAGCCAATTCATCCGAGGCTAATAATTGAGAGACGATTTCCAACGAAAGACATCGAAATTCATCCGTCTTCACCAAATCAACGATATGAACAGCTGCAAGTCGAAGAGCAACTGATCGCAACTTCTCGCAATTGTGCTCATAAGCGAACGTCATCCATGTAAGACAATTCGATTTATTCACGTGCTTAGCCAACCCCGTGCAGCAATAGTCGACGACATTCTCAAACAGCAGACGATCAGCAGTACAGAAAAGCGTGACGTCATTACCGGAAGTTATGAAATTTTTCCCGTATACGCGAAATCGACGAGGGCCTCCATGGACGCCGAATCGACGTCGCGAAGGTGAATTCGCTCTTTTGAGCTTTCGTGCATATTGATTCTAAACATTGTGCGGAAATAGGCGCTCGCCGAAGCTAGCACGAGTCGATGAGCGGGAATTTCGACGCCGTTGTCGAGAACTACAGTTCGTAGCTCGTGGTGAAATCCATGCTTAGCACGTGGCGCTCCACGTGGCTCGAGAGCGATCCCGTATAATGACGCTAAGCCCACGAGGAGCTATTCCAATATGAAAAGGTCCGATTGCTCATTCGCCTAGAGCTTGCCTTATCCAAAATATAAGTCGACTAGTGACGTCACCTTTCAGCAGGTGTCGGATGTGACGTCATGAATTCGTTCGAGGTTCGTTCCAGACCTCGCCTTCGTTTTGTGGCATTTCGTTGGACATTGAAGAGCTGCAAGTCGTTATCCCTGTCTTTTAGGTCGAATAGGATCCAAACGAGCGTCAATTCGGTATGGAATCGCGAACGATCACTGTACGAAGCAATTCTTCGCGAACAAGTGACTTTGTCGACAACTAATCAGGCCAAGATGATTCTTTAGCCGACGCAGCGGCAGATGCGACCGAAGAAGTGCAACGAGCAGAGAACGGAATTCTTTTCCTTCGCTCGTCCATTTATTGTAATGGAGCAGCATGCCGCCACGTGATACATAACCAGCCTTGAGAATTGCGCGCGTTAGGCGTCAAATGAGTAAAAACTTTTCCTCGTTTTTTGGTGTCGTCTTTTCTCGGCGAGCGATGCGGACGAGCAGGTGAAGTTTTTAACGTTTCAAGGTTGTTCGACTGTTTGGTATTGTGCGTAACGTCCCATTCGTCGTGTAAATCGCGCTCTCTTTCAGCACCGTGACGATCAACAAATTGTTATATTTACGCTTTGTACGGTCTGGAGGGCGTTTAACTAAAACGATCTCCATCGTTCTGCGTCATTTCTTGGCGTAATAATAATTTTAGGTAGTTGAATGAAAATTCATTTGACAAGTCGAATGACATCATAAGCAAGATGTCTTTGGCTAGGTGCATGGCTGCGAAAGCGGATCGAGAAGACATACAAGGGAGACGTACGTCTACTAGAGGTAAGGGTCATTACGTGTCGATGTACGTCTGCAGTTACCAGTCACGTGCAGATCCAATGTCTGACAGATGTCATCGCTCCTTAGTGTCGAAGATCCTAAAACGAGATAGCGGTGAAAGCGTGCTCGTTCTGTATCGTCCACTTAGGTTTTAGGCCTCCATACGGACGGTGGGCTCGCACCGCTGGAGAAAAAAGAATGGAGCCAAATGAAGAAAGGGTCGCTCACCCATGAGCAGCATGAGCCCATGGTACCAGAAGAAAATGATCAGAAGACGAGTTCTTTATCTCATTAGCCGATACGCTCCACGTGCACGGATGTGTATACATATTTATACTTCGCGTCGTTATCCGGGAAATAGTCGAAGAAAAGCAAACCTTTCGACTGAAGTTCTTCGCAAGACGCGCTTCGGTCAGGAGAATAGGTTTTACAAAGCGGTTTCACTAGGCGCTGGCGCTTTTACGAAAAGGTGAGGCTCCCTTAGGGGTCCCGCGAACAAATTTTCGCATTGCGAAGCGTAACGCAATGGTCACGACGCGTCTTCATAATTCTGTTTAACATTACACGGAAGGCCTTCATTTTGACATGGCGGTGGAAGCGTCTCAGTGGTTCCCCGTCGCCCTAGAGACGAATTTATCCGACGCTCTTTCGAAGCCCGTCTCTCGTTCGTCGCAAGTCGAATTCTTAACTCCGTCGCGCCAAGTAAAGCTAAAAGATTAGTCTCCATGTGGCTGGAGTTATGCGAGCGCGCAATATGTTCGCAACGGCCTCTGCGACCGAAAGTTCCGTGGCCCTTAGAGATGCTGAATCCCCAAAGGGGGCCTCACCTCGTTTCTTTTTGTGGTCATGGAGACGTTCATTAGTCATGTGGCTGAATTAAATAGACGAAGATGGATCTTCGACGCTGCAGAACTGTAAAAGAATGCCAATTACTTGAGATTAGTTTTGACTCGACTCTGACGATGAAAAGAAAAGGAATCGAGGTTTTCTCTACGGCGATGCCTCGTCAAATATTGAAAAACGCGCTGATAGTCTTCGCCAGTTTTTTGGTCAAATGCGACTTTCCGACTCCACCTATAGTGCACTGGGCGTGCAAATGGGAAATATTTTTGGCGTTGAATGGCCTGTCCGTCAAGGTGCAAATGTCAACGCGTCGTTAAACGCAAAGTATGACTAGTTTATTGTCAGATAATTGCACTCATCTCTCTTTTATATAGAAAGGGCATATGTCATGTTATTATGCCTGGGCAAGTTCCGTTGAGAGTATGGAGAAATGTTCTACCTGGAGGAACATGGTCACGCTTTTGCGCCTAATGACCTAGTAACATAGTTGGCGTCCTATTTTAGGTTTCTCTCTTGCCAAGCGTAAGGTAAGGCTCGCAGAGGACAGTTGATTATAGCGTTAGAAGGCGTCGCAAAGGTCTTTGTTTAGAGAAGGTAATCTACGCGTCTCAGTCATGTCTCAGAAGCCGAGTTTATCAGTTTCTCTTTTGAGGCTCATTTCTCCTTCGTCGTTAGTCAAGATCATTTCTCCTGTGACCTATGAAGAAGTAAGAGGTCGTACTTTATGTGGCTGGAGGTAATAATCCCGGGGCCCTATTAATACTGAACCCTCAAAAGAAGCCTCGCCGATGTTCAGTTTTCATCTGCGATAAGCTTTGTGAATGCTCAAATAGCCGTTATCGACGAATCGATAAAATTATAGCCGTGGTAATAATTGCGGCGGTAGAAAGAGGTCAAGTTTCAAACAGATCTCACAAATAGGGCATGCATCAGCTAGTTTTAGGGTGACGGGTATCATGCAATTTCAAACTAACAAACTAAAAAATCGGAAAGGCGCAGCACAAACGGACATAATCATTTATGAAGTCAATTCCTTCACGCCTCCCTGGCTTGAATGGCAATCACGCACCCGTCAGCTAGCCTTCTCGTAGAATCCAACGTCATCTTATTTCCCAAAACTGTCGGAATACGACGCCACTCGGCGCCCATGGCGGCAATAGCGGCTGTAAGAGTAAGTACCACTTCAATCAGCTTGTTTCCAAGGCATCGATACGGTCCAACTCCAAATGTGAGATAGTTTCCCGCGTTCAAAGCGTGCTCTCGTCGCTCGAGCCCAAATCGATTTGGATCGAACTTGAGTGGCTCGACAAAGCCTTTGTCGAGTAGAGCGGGCAGAAAGAAGGGAAATACGACTGTGCCCTTTGGAAAAACCAACCCTTTGATCTTGAATTCACGCTCTGCAATCACAGGTGCTGTTACTGCAGGCGAATCCAGACGCAGAACCTCCTTAACGACCTAGAGAAATTTTCACTGACAACCAAAGAGACTTCTCTGGCTCTGAGACAGATTTATGCATTTTTCCACTACCGAAGAGAGCAAAGGCGACAATTTCGTTTCAAAAACATAAAATGTGCTTTTCGTTCGTGAATTTTTACTAAACGCGTCAACTGAATTATCGTTGCGTCAAAGTGCATATACCAATATACCAATAAAGAAATGGATTCCAACGAGAAATACTCCACGAGGAGTGGTTGAAAACGAGAGACAACGGCATGGGAAAGCATGCTCAAAACCAATTCCAAAACATGCAATATTTCTCCGAAAGACTTCCGAGAGAAAACGACAAAACAATAATCGTTGAGACGGAAGATGCAAGCGGACAATTTTAAAGGTTTGGTTAGACGCTACCAAACTGCTCACGAATAGAATTATAATTCGAAAATAAGTGTGAATGTCAAAATGAATGTGAATGAGAAACTGAAGTCATGCACCGAGTGACCGACAGTCTTACTTGTGCGCAAAAATCAGCGCGTTTTTCTCAATGCGCAAAATACGCTAAGAACTCAACTAGTACTACTACACTCGAGGAAGGTTGGCCTGCATGAAAAAACTACTCGGGAGGTATACTTGACTTGACACCAAGTTTCCGTTTACCCCAGTTATTTAGAAAATAAAGCGATATTGGGCGTCTCTTTCTGAGCAATTGCTCTTCTAACCTAAGCTGACGTCGATATCTATTTTGTAACCCTAATGGCGTACTACAGCGCCGCCAGGGTCGCAGCAATTATTCGACTCCTACTGCTAGTCAACGTACCTGGCACGTGTACTTCATTTGATTAACGGCGTCAGCTGTGATGGGCTCGTCGCGCTGCGGTCGAACCCGCGTCTGTTCGGCGCGCACTTTCTCCAATACGTCCGGATTCGCGCTCAACCGGGCAAACATAGATGATATTGCCGACGCCGACGTGTCCTGACCGGCGAAGAGAAAAGCGACTAGGTTGTCTTCGATTACTTGCCGAATGTCTGCGTCTTCGAGTCTCTCCTTCTTCGACTCGATCAGCGCCTTAGCCCAGTGCTCAATGATGGTGGTGGGTTCTTGTCCGTCATCGGCGCGCTTTATTGCCAGCTCGACGATTGGCTTCATGTCCTGCGTGAGGGACTGGCGCGCTTTAGCGCCACGCCAGTAGGTAGTCCCAGGAAAGTTCACAGGCGCTGCTGTAATCGCCTTGGAGACAAGGTGGTACTTGTATCTCCACGACTTCGTCTGGGCTGGCGACAGATTTCCTAAAAAGGCCTCCGTTACGAAATCGAAAACCAAGTCGGTGGCCCTCGCAGCGACAGTGATTTCGCGTTCGTCAATCCACAGACGCAGGTGTTTCCGAATGTTTCCTTCGACGGCCGGCAGCAGAGTGAGAACGCCGCGCCGGGTGAAGATGGGACCGAGGGCTCTTCGAAGGACATCGTGGTCTCCCTTCGGAAAGAAGGTCAGGGTTCTCGACCCGAAGAGTTGCTTTGATGTGAACGACACAAACGCGCTGAACGTCGTGCCCTGTTCTTTAATGATGCGCTTAGCCAATGAGATGTCCTTGGTAAAGAGAATGAACCTGGAATAAAAATGTCTCTTCCTGTGGCTCGCGCCCGCGGATGACTAACTTTCCCATGAAGTAGCTCCACCATAAGTCGCGCTCTTCCCTCTGCGGAGCCGCGACTACGAACTCATAGGGATTTAGGATGGGAGCCAGAGTTCCGATAAACGGCAGAACCCACTTGGGACCGTGCAAACCTTTGCTAATCCTCT